>NC_084550.2:71372500-71465000 GCF_033978685.3 Nerophis lumbriciformis
ACAAGGACACGTAAATGTGGTTCCACACACAGATTGAGATATGCATTTGCAAATTGTTACTCTATGATAATACTTGCATAAAAGACAAGCCCAGCTGATGTGTGTGCAATACACAACCATGCCACTCGAGGCTAGTTTGTTTACACGCGTCATGTTTACTCACCGATCGCTCCCATTTGAATAGGAGGATTGACAATGGGCAAGGGCGTTACTTCTGTGTGGGCTGGCGGGGCGGGGGAACCCACCAGGACAACATCTCGCACTACATGAGGACGACAACGCACACAATTATTATCAAAAGCAAACAATTCACATTTATGCCATTTCCACTGTCCAAAACTATAAAAATTATTCATATGCATCACTTTTTGGCACAGTGTCGTTACAGTACTAACCACAGTGGTACGGTATCTCAACAGGTGCGACTTATGACAGGTAATGTGTTGATTAAAAACAATGCTGTTTTTGTCATTGATATGTCCTGCTAGACACGGGCACCTATTTAATAAAACCACCTTAACATTTGACAACCAAAGCGACTCGATAAAGAATCTGGGTATTATATTCGACCTAACTCTCTCATTTGAGTCATACATTAACCTCCGTAATATCGCCAACATTCGTCCCATTTTGTCCACCACAGACATTAATCATGCGTTAGTTACGTCTCGTCTACTGTAAAATATTATTTTCGGGGTCTCCCGATGTCTCGCATTAAAAGATTACAGTTGCATACCTGCCAACTTTTGAAATCAGAAAAACCTAGTAGCCAGGGTCCAGGGGCCGCAGGCCCCGGTAGGTCCAGGACAAAGTCCTGGTGAAGGGTTCAGGGCTTCGCCCCCCGACGCAAAATGATTATTAGCATTCAGACAGGTTAAAATGTTGCTAAAACCATCACTTTTCTATCAGTCACAGTGACTTTTCAAAACAAAAATATTACAGCAAAAATCATATGGGTTGATTGACATGTTTATTCTGTAAGCTAACTTCAATAGTTTGAAATTATTTTGACAGTTAATGCCAGTTATCCTGTCAACCTTTCACAAGACTTCAATTTGTTCATTGAAAGTATAAACACTTTTTACAGTAAACAAATGGTAAAACAGTACTAAACAATTCCATTAAAAAAAAAATTGGTGTCATTATTAACTTTCTGTCCAAGCTTGTATAATCTACTGCCTTGTTCAATTGTAAAAAATATTCTGTGCCTAAAATTCACATTTCTATCACAATTATCATACTGTAAACATGGTAAGCTAACTTCATTAAAATTAATAGTCCTGTCAATAGCATGGAATTACAATTCAAATGTAGTTTTTTTGTAAGCCTTTCAAAAGAATTCAAAATATGAAAAATGAATGAAAATTAATTGAAGCCATCAGACACTTGAAAAGTGGCACATCACATCTCTAATGTCATCATTTGAACTTTTCAACAGAAATAGCACTGCAAAAATATTAAGGACATACTTCTGTATTTTGGTAGTTATGCTGTCAACATTTAACAAGATTTCTTCAACTTGGACTTGAAAGCATAAATAGTATAAACACTTTTAACAGTATAACAGTACTAAACAATTCCAATAGATAACATTGGTGTCATTACCTTTTTGTGGCTAAAATCCGAAAAACGTTGAAAGTTTTCCACTTGTATCGCTAGCAACGGCATTAGACTTGTGTTTGTTTTGTCCCAACGTGGTCTTTTACATCGCTAATTCCTCCGTGTCCGATCGAAAAATCTTGCCTGCACGTAGTCGCGTAGTTTTCACCCTTTTTGGAACGGATAATTATTCCCGGATAGGCTTTTGAATATTCTTCACGGAATGACTGCAGTTTTCTTTTCGGTTTAAGACTCGTTGGCGATGTTTCTCCGGCTGATTCCATGATCGTTCGCTCGTTTGGAAACAATGGCAACTGGTGCCTCGTGCTTGGCAGCGGTGCTATAAATAGCCTCGCGCATTTTTAAAAAAAATTTTTTTTTAATTAATGAAAAACCGTATTTTTTATCACTGCAACCGTAACCCGGAATAGGTTGATGAAAACCGCACTAATTACGGGAAAACCGGAGTAGTTGGCAGGTATGCAGTTGGTACAAAATGCGGCTGCTAGAACAAGAAACACCTCACCTGCACTGGCTTCCTGTGCACTTAAGATGTGACTTTAAGGTTTCACTACTTAGGTATAAAATACTACACTGTCTAGCTCCATCCTATCTTGCCCATTGCATTGTACCATACGTCCCGGCCAGAAATCTGCATTCAAAGAACTCCGGCTTATTAGTGATTCCCAGAGACCCAAAAAAGTCTGCGGGCTATAGAGCGTTTTCTATTGGGGCTCCAGTACTATGGAATGTTGTAGCGGTAACAGTTAGAGATGCTACCTCAGTAGAAGCATTTAAGTCCCATCTTAAAACTCATTTGTATACTCTAGCCTTTAAATCAGGGGTCTCAAACTCAATTTACCTGGGGGCCACTGGATGCAGGGGGTTGATGTGGGGGGGCAGGGTTGGGGGGGGGGGGGGGTTTGGTGGTAGCGGGGGTGTATATTGTAGCCCGGAAGACTTAGGGCTGCATGGGATTCTGGGTATTTGTTCTGTTTTGTTTATGTTGTGTTACGGTGTGCATGTTCTCCCGAAATGTGTTTGTCATTCATGCCTCATACAACATGTGACAGGGGCCGGCACGCTGTTTAAAAAAAAAAATTAAATCAACATAGAAAAAAACACACGATACACTTTCAACTAGTGCATCAACCCAAAAAAAAAACCTCCCTCCCCCATTCACACTCATACACACCCACTCACACAAAAGGGGTTGTTTCTTTCTATCAATATTCTGGTTCCCACAACATGGACAACACTTCTGCAAGGGACACAACACAGTCCCTGAAGCACACTTGATTGTTTGTGCTGCTGGTCCACTAACATTTTCATTTAATTACTTTTTTTCTTCTTCTTCTTTTTTCTCCTTTATGTAATTATTTTTATATTGTTTTATTTTCTTTTTTATCCAAGAAAATATTTATTTATCTTATCTAAAAAAAAAAAGCAAAATTAAAAAAAATTAAAAAAAAGAAAGAAAAAGAAAAAGAAAGAAAGGACCTTATCTTCACCAGACCTGGTCGTAAATGAAATTAGCTTCATTTAAAGGTTGTTTTTTTTTTTAAACCAGGTCCAGTCCAGATAATGTCCAAGTCGGGTCCAGCAACACACACCTTCATTCATGTACAGAGAAAAATTTTTTAAAAAAAATACATTTTTGGAACACAACAGATTGCATATAATCTATAAACAAAATTACATTTTCCAAAAAAAAAAAAAAAAAAAATGGACCGTATTTTCCGCACTATTAGCCGCACCTAAAAACCACAAATTTACTCAAAAGCTGACAGTGCGCCTTATAACCCGGTGCGCTTTATATATGGATTAATATTAAGATTCATTTTCATAAAGTTTCGGTCTCGCAACTACGGTAAACAGCCGCCATCTTTTTTCCCCGTAGAAGAGGAAGTGCTTCTTCTTCTACGCAAGCAACCGCCAAGGTAAGCACCCGCCCCCATAGAACAGGAAGCGCTTCTTCTTCTACTGTAAGCAACCACCCGCCCCCGTAGAAGAAGAAGAAGCGCGCGGATATTACGTTTCATTTCCTTTGTGTGTTTACATCTGTAAAGACCACAAAATGGCTCCTACTAAGCGACAGGTTTCCGGTTCATGAAAAGACGCAATCTCTCCATCCGCACACGGACTACTATTTCACAGCAACTGCCTAAAGACTTTCAAGAAAAGCTGGCTACTTTCCGTGCATATTGTAAAAACAAGATAGCTGAAAAAAAGATCCGGCCAGAGAACATTATCAACATGGACGAGGTTCCACTGACTTTTGATATTCCTGTGAACCGCACTGTGGATACAACGGGAGCACGTACGGTGAATATTCGCACCACAGGGAATGAGAAGTCATCCTTCACTGTGGTTCTAGCTTGCCATGCTAATGGCCAGAAACTTCCACCCATGGTGATATTCAAAAGGAAGACCTTGCCAAAAGAGACCTTTCCAGCCGGCGTCATCATAAAAGCTAACTCGAAGGGATGGATGGATGAAGAAAAGGTGAGCGAGTGGTTAAGGGAAGTTTACGCGAAGAGGCCGGGTGGCTTTTTTCACGCAGCTCCGTCCATGTTGATATACGACTCCATGCGCGCCCACATCACGCTGGTTTTTAATATATTATTAAAGTTTGACTGACCTATCTGACTGTTTTTTTGACATTCCCTTTAGCGCAGTTAGATGCGGCTTATAACACGGGGCGGCTTATAGGTGGACAAAGTTTTGAAATATGCCGTTCATTGAAGGCGCGGCTTATAACCCAGGGCGGCTTATGGTGCGGAAAATACGGTATGTACAGTCCAGATTATGTTCAGGTCACTAAAAATTAGGGAATACAACAACAGATAGCATATAATCTATAAACATAATTACACTTTCAGCATAAGCCTTTGAGGACTTCCCATCTTTTTTTATGTTTTTTGGTATCATTATCGTTTTCAACCATGTAACTTTCTAAAGTTAAAAAATACTGAATAAATGTTTTAAAGAAAGTAATACTAAGTGAATATCTGTTTTTGGCCTTAAAAATAAACCTTTTACCGAGTACTATAATTACACGCCGTTTGTATGGTGAAAAAGCGAACGCGACGACAGGTTGTAGAGGACGCTAAAGGCAGTGCCATCACGGCAAGCCCTTAATATTGTTGTTTGGGTGAAAATCGGCAGACATTCGAGAGAATGGTTGCCCTGAAATCCGGGAGTCTCCCGGAAACATCGGGAGGGATGGCAAGTATTTATATAAAACTCGCGGACCGCACTAACATTAAATTTTCATGTTAAGGTGCGGGCCGCAAAATAACGTCTCGCAGGCCGCAATTGGCCCGCGTGTCTGAGACCCTTGCTTTAAATAAACCCATTTTAGACCAGTTGATCTGCTGTTTCTCTTTTATGCTCTTCCCCCCTCTCCTGCATGGAGAGGTTATCAGGTGACCACGGATCAGCTTCCACGGAGGAAGCGCTAGCAGTTCCAAGTTGGGACCTTAGATAGTTCTGGACTCTTTGCATCAGTTGCTGACTTGTCTCCATGCAAGATGATCCCTGCTGGCCCCACTATGGACTGGACTGACATTATTAACCGTGTCTACTGGGCATCCATTGCACCAGTCACACAGGGGGGGGTCCCCACATCTGTGGTCCCTTCCGAGGTTTATCATGTTACCATTGGGCTGAGTTTTTTTCTTGCCCTGATTTTGGATCAGAGTTGAGGATGTTGTTGTGGCTTGTGCAGCCCTTTGAGACATTTGTGATTAAGGGCTATATCAGTCAACTTTGATTATTTCACAAATATGTTTTTTGGTAATTGAAGCTGTGTAGCCAAAATATAATAAAAAGACAAAAGTGAACCTTTCTCATAAATGCTGACGAATCCTCCCTGGCAGATTTCCTGCAGCAACGCTTTGAAATCGCACACAGCTTTTGTAGCAGGGTCAAAGGTCAAGTTGGGGGCGAGCGCCACGGCTTGCAGAGGAGAGGACGCAGGTGTGGCTTTCAGGGATTGAAAACTCTGCCGGGAAAGCAGAATCAAGTTAATGTGATCGACTGTCATGTTTTCTCACTTAGCTCTACTAATGTCGCTAACATTTGTGAGCGTCATAAACTTCTAAAACTTTTTATTGTAAGTTTTTCCATACACATGTCTTACTTATTGTTATGTTGTATGTGACATATGACATCGATTACATTGTTGTATGCGATATACTACATCTATTACATTGTTTAATGCGATATATGACATCTACTACATTGTTGTATGAGATATATGACATCTATTACATTGTTGTATGATATATGACATCTATTACATTGTTTAATGCGATATATAACATCTATTACATTGTTGTATGTGATATATGACATCTATTACATTGTTGTATGTGATATATGACATCTATTACATTGTTTAATGCGATATATGACATCTATTACATTGTTTAATGCGATATATGACATCTATTACATTGTTTAATGCGATATATGACATCTACTACATTGTTGTATGAGATATATGACATCTATTACATTGTTGTATGATATATGACATCTATTACATTGTTTAATGCGATATATGACATTTATTACATTGTTTAATGTGATATATGACATCTATTACATTGTTGTATGTGATATATGATATCTATTACATTGTTTAATGCGATACATGACATCTATTACATTGTTGTATGAGATATATGACATCTATTACATTGTAGTATGAGATATATGACATCTATTACATTGTTTAATGCGATATATGACATTTATTACATTGTTTAATGCGATATATGACATATATTACATTGTTGTGTGATATATGACATATATTACATTGTTTAATGCGATATATAACATCTATTACATTGTTGTATGCGATATATGACATCTATTACATTGTTCAATGCGATATATGACATCTATTACATTGTTTAATGCGATATATGACATCTACTACATTGTTGTATGAGATATATGACATCTATTACATTGTAGTATGAGATATATGACATCCATTACATTGTTTAATGCGATATATGACATTTATTACATTGTTTAATGTGATATATGACATCTATTACATTGTTGTATGTGATATATGATATCTATTACATTGTTTAATGCGATATATGACATATATTACATTGTTTAATGCGATATATAACATCTATTACATTGTTGTATGTGATATATGACATTTTTATGTTGTTGTATGTGATATATGACATATATTACATTGTTTAATGCGATATATAACATCTATTACATTGTTGTATGCGATATATGACATCCATTATATTGTTTAATGCGATATATGACATTTATTACATTGTTTAATGCGATATATAACATATATTACATTGTTGTATGTGATATATGACATATATTACATTGTTGTATGTGATATATGACATATATTACATTGTTTAATGCGATATATAACATCTATTACATTGTTGTATGCGATATATGACATCTATTACATTGTTCAATGCGATATATGACATATATTACATTGTTTAATGCGATATATGACATTTATTACATTGTTTAATGCGATATATGACATTTATTACATTGTTTAATGCAATATATGACATTTATTACATTGTTTAATGCGATATATGACATCTATTACATTGTTTAATGCGATATATGACATTTATTACATTGTTTAATGCGATATATGACATATATTACATTGTTTAATGCGATATATGACATCTATTACATTGTTTAATGCGATATACGACATCTACTACATTGTTGTATGAGATATATGACATATATTACATTGTTTAATGCGATATATAACATCTATTACATTGTTTAATGCGATATATAACATCTATTACATTGTTTAATGCGATATATGACATCTATTACATTGTTTAATGCGATATATAACATCTATTACATTGTTTAATGCGATATATAACATCTATTACATTGTTTAATGCGATATATGACATATATTACATTGTTTAATGCGATATATAACATCTATTACATTGTTGTATGCGATATATGACATCTATTACATTGTTCAATGCGATATATGACATCTATTACATTGTTTAATGCGATATATGACATCTACTACATTGTTGTATGAGATATATGACATCTATTACATTGTAGTATGAGATATATGACATCCATTACATTGTTTAATGCGATATATGACATTTATTACATTGTTTAATGTGATATATGACATCTATTACATTGTTGTATGTGATATATGATATCTATTACATTGTTTAATGCGATATATGACATATATTACATTGTTTAATGCGATATATAACATCTATTACATTGTTGTATGTGATATATGACATTTTTATGTTGTTGTATGTGATATATGACATATATTACATTGTTTAATGCGATATATAACATCTATTACATTGTTGTATGCGATATATGACATCCATTATATTGTTTAATGCGATATATGACATTTATTACATTGTTTAATGCGATATATAACATATATTACATTGTTGTATGTGATATATGACATATATTACATTGTTGTATGTGATATATGACATATATTACATTGTTTAATGCGATATATAACATCTATTACATTGTTGTATGCGATATATGACATCTATTACATTGTTCAATGCGATATATGACATATATTACATTGTTTAATGCGATATATGACATTTATTACATTGTTTAATGCGATATATGACATTTATTACATTGTTTAATGCAATATATGACATTTATTACATTGTTTAATGCGATATATGACATCTATTACATTGTTTAATGCGATATATGACATTTATTACATTGTTTAATGCGATATATGACATATATTACATTGTTTAATGCGATATATGACATCTATTACATTGTTTAATGCGATATACGACATCTACTACATTGTTGTATGAGATATATGACATATATTACATTGTTTAATGCGATATATAACATCTATTACATTGTTTAATGCGATATATAACATCTATTACATTGTTTAATGCGATATATGACATCTATTACATTGTTTAATGCGATATATGACATCTATTACATTGTTCAATGCGATATGACATCTATTACATTGTTCAATGCGATATATGACATCTATTACATTGTTGTATGAGATATATGACATCTATTACATTGTTTAATGCGATATATAACATCTATTACATTGTTTAATGCGATATATGACATCTATTACATTGTTGTATGAGATATATGACATATATTACATTGTTGTATGTGATGTATGACATATATGACATTGTTTAATGAGGTATATGAGATCTATTACATTGTTTTATGCGATATATAACATCTATTACATTGTTGTATGCGATATATGACATCTATTACATTGTTTATTGAGCTATATGACATCTATTACATTTTTTCATGCGGCTTATATATATTACATTGTCATATGCAATATATGACACATCACATATGTTATGTATTACATTGTTTTATGTGATGTATGACATCTATTAAGTTGTTGTATGCAATATACGATATCTACAGTTAGAGATGGGAACCGAAAACCGTCTCTTAACAAAAACCGGTTCCGAGAATCAATTCCTTGTAATCGCTTGCCAATTTTTCACACGCTTGCCTTAATGGTTCCTGCGGGTGATGACGTCATCGCGCAACGTGCGTGGTGACGTCATCACGCAACATGGCGGTGCCCGGGCGGATGAAACGTACCAAAGTTTGCAAAACATTTTACAAGAAAAGATGGCAACATCTCGTGCTACTTGTAATAATTCCAAGGTTGCTATTTCCTCAAGAGGAGGACATTTGAGCAATACGCTGAAACATTTGAACATGCAAGAACTAGAAATGAATGTCGCGTTTTTGTACCACGCCGATCTCATCCCAGTCATGTGACATAAATACAACAGGTACTAATATCTCATCCCAGTCATGTGACATAAATACAACAGGTACTAATATCTCATCCCAGTCATGTGACATAAATACAACAGGTACTAATATCTCATCCCAGTCACGTGACATAAATACAACAGGTACTAATATCTCATCCCAGTCACGTGACATAAATACAACAGGTACTAATATCTCATCCCAGTCATGTGACATAAATACAACAGGTACTAATATCTCATCCCAGTCATGTGACATAAATACAACAGGTACTAATATCTCATCCCAGTCACGTGACATAAATACAACAGGTACTAATATCTCATCCCAGTCATGTGACATAAATACAACAGGTACTAATATCTCATCCCAGTCATGTGACATAAATACAACAGGTACTAATATCTCATCCCAGTCATGTGACATAAATACAACAGGTACTAATATCTCATCCCAGTCATGTGACATAAATACAACAGGTACTAATATCTCATCCCAGTCACGTGACGTAAATACAACAGGTACTAATATCTCATCCCAGTCACGTGACGTAAATACAACAGGTACTAATACCGCCTATAATGTCATCGCTATTAACTGTTAAAAATTTAAATGAATGCCTTCTTATTTAGATGAGCATGAGAAGTATTCTGACTGGTTCCAAGGCGGGCAGTAATGCTTCCAGTTCACGTCTGCCTCTAGCTTTCACCGTGGCAGAGAAGAGTTCAACTCGGCCAGGACGGACCAATGTTACCGAGCAGTGACTAAGTTTGTGATCAAAAGCTTACAACGACTTGCCATATAGATGCTCTTTTAGTAGGTGAATGTTCAATTGTAGTTGGAGAAAAGTTGCAAGTTTTCCTACAACATTTTCACGACGTCATTTTCAGGTGTAACTCATAAAATTTGAATATTGTGTATAAGTGAAACTATATGGTATAAACTCATCAATTGATACTCGGAACCGGTTTTTGTCAAGAGCCGGTTTTCGATTCCCATCTCTAACTGTAGATATCGTATATTGCATACAACAACTTAATAGATGTCATACATCACATAAAACAATGTAATAAATAACATATGTGATATGTCATATATTGCATATGACAATGTAATATATATATAAGCCGCATGAAAAAATGTAATAGATGTCATATATCTCAATAAACAATGTAATAGATGTCATATATCGCATACAACAATGTAATAGATATTATATATCGCATTAAACAATGTAATAGATGTCATATATCGCATACAACAATGTAATAGATGTTATATATCGCATTAAACAATGTAATAGATGTCATATGTCGCATACAACAATGTAATAAATGTCATATATCGCATTAAACAATGTGACGTGAGATATATCAAGCCTTTTATTATCATTTTGATGATCATGGCTTACAGTTGAAAAAAAACAAAAAAACATTTTCTGAGATTTTCAATTCAAAGTTTTCATGAGCTGTAAGCAATAAACAACATTATATGGAAAAATGCTTCAAATATCTTGTGTTGCATGTTATGAGTCTTTGTCACGTGAGTTTCATCCTGTAAATCTAAACAAACCTTTGCACGGTATATTTGAGGCAAATGACAAAGATTCTTAAAAGTTTTAAAAATTTTACATTCTTCTGTCATTTCCACATGTTTTATTTTGTTAAATTCTACAGAAAATTGTTTTTAAATTTATTTTCAAGTTTTGTTCTATGCTATGTGCCTCTTAAGACCTCACTCTTGGCTTTGTAAGGTCATGTTAACTCTAAAAGCTAAACAAAATGCATGCTAATCCGCCCCCCCAAAAAAAAAAGAATACCGTATTTTTCGGACTATAAGTCGCAGTTTTTTTCATAGTTTGGCCGGGGCTCCAGTGCGACTTATATATGTTTTCTTCCTTTTTTATCATGCATTTTCGGCAGGTGCGACTTATACTCCGAAAAATACGGTAAGTAAGAAAATCGATAAAGAACAGAGCCGTGAAGCAAAGTAAAAAGTGTAATCGGAACCGGAAAAATCTTATCAATTCCCATCCCTAGCTACAGTATTATGCCGTTGTATGTGATGTATGACATCTAATACGTTGTTGTATGTGATATATGACATCTAGTACGTTGTTGTATGTGATATATGACATCTATTACGTTGTTGTATGTGATATATGACATCTATTACGTTGTTGTATGTGATATATGACATCTATTACGTTGTTGTATGTGATATATGACATCTATTACGTTGTTGTATGCGATATATGACATCTATTACGTTGTTGTATGCGATATGACATCCATTACGTTGTTGTATGCGATATATTACATCTATTACGTTGTTGTATGTGATATATGACATCTATTACATTGTTGTATGCGATATATGACATCCATTACGTTGTTGTATGTGATATATGACATCTATTATAGGGATGTCCCGATCCAGGTTTTTGCACTTCCGATCCGATACCGATACTGACCGATACCGATACTGACCGATACTGGCCTATCCGAGCATGTATTAAAGTTTAAAGTTATTTAGCCTACTTAGTTGTCAGAATCATGTTGAAAAGGGTTTTAGTACTCTTGATAACAACTAGCCAGCTGAATTAGGGGAGTTTGAATAATACACAATGGTTGGTAACAAGAAACTGACCTGTTTATTCAAGGATAAACACAAAATAGACAAAATTATACATGACAAACAGAAATGGCATCATTGAACTAGGGCTGGGCGATATGGCCTTTTTTTAATATTGCGATATTTTAAGGCCATATTGCGATACACGATATATATCTGGATATTTTGCCTTAGCCTTGAATGAACACTTGATGCATATAATCACAGCAGTATGATGATTCTGTGTTTTGATTGATTGATTGAGACTTTTATTAGTAGGTTGCACAGTGAAGTACATATTCCCTACAATTGACCACTAAATGGTAACACCCCAATAAGTTTTTACACTTGTTTAAGTCGGGGTCCACTTAAATTGATTCATGATACAGATATATACTATCAGATATATACTATCATCATAATACAGTCATCACACAAGATAATCACATTGAATTATTTACATTATTTATAATCCAGGGTGTGGAGGGGGGCGCCGGATGTAAGTGTCAAAAAGACAGCCAAAAGAGTTTGATATGAGAATAAATCTAAAGTTAAAATATAGGGTAGAAATGCACCCATTTGCAGGAAATGTAGTCTTGATTTTCAACATTTTCTTTCAAGGCTTGCATGTCTACATTAAAACATTCTTCCTCATACTGCATTAATATATGCTACTTTTAAACTTTCATGCAGAGAAGGAAATCACAACTAAAAAAATCACTAATTTTTTCATACGGTGTTGATCTGGAAATTTTTGCCTCGGCATTTTGATGGTGTGGACGTGTGGCACCGAATGGAGATAAGCGTCTCGACAGACGTCACAATATTTGAACAATGATGACGAAAACTGTTGTCTCTGTCGTGTCCGTGTGTCGAAAATTGTTATGCGCTTATTTTTTTTATTTGATTTAGTGCGTGGCATAGATTTGCCGTGCGCAGAGGACGCTTGAGCAGGCGCGCACCTTAGCGGCTGCGCTAGCATCACAGCTAACGTTAGCCATGCCGCTACCTCGCTCTCTGCTGGGAGAGGACGTATACGTATGTGACGTATGACGTGACAGTATGTGACGTATGACGTGACAGTATGTGACGTGTGTAAGAAGGTGCGCTCGCTGTCTGTGAGAGGGAGACACAGGAAAGAGTGAGAAGAGCCTGTCGTGTAATGCCAGCAGCTAAAAGCAACTGCGTGAGAATTGTGGATGTGTTGAAGGTGTGCTGGAAAATGCGGAACGGAAATTACGGAGCAGCAGAAAAGTGGAATGTATTATTTAAATCGGTGCGTTGGAAAACACGGACCGGAGTTTTTTTTAAACTGGATCTGGATCGGCATTTTCCCATGCCTTGCCGATACGCAATTTTTGGCAAATATCGGCAGCCGATCCGATCCAAATATCGGATCGGGACATCCCTAATCTATTACGTTGTTGTATGTGATATATGACATCTATTATGTTGTTGTATGTGACATATGACATCTATTACATTGTTGTATGTGATATATGACATCTAATACGATGTATGTGATATATGACATACCGTATTTTCCACACTATTAGCCGCACCTAAAAACCACAAATTTACTCAAAAGCTGACAGTGCGGCTTATAACCCGGTGCGCTTTAAATATGGATTAATATTAAGATTCATTTTCATAAAGTTTCGGTCTCGCAACTACGGTAAACAGCCGCCATCTTTTTTCCCCGTAGAAGAGGAAGTGCTTCTTCTTCTACGCAAGCAACCGCCAAGGTAAGCACCCGCCCCCATAGAACAGGAAGCGCTTCTTCTTCTACTGTAAGCAACCACCCGCCCGCGTAGAAGAAGAAAAAGCGCGCGGGTATTACGTTTCATTTCCTTTGTGTGTTTACATCTGTAAAGACCACAAAATGGCTCCTACTAAGCGACAGGGATCCGGTTCATGAAAAGACGCAATCTCTCCATCCGCACACGGACCACTATTTCACAGCAACTGCCTAAAGACTTTCAAGAAAAGCTACTTTCCGTGCATATTGTAAAAACAAGATAGCTGAAAAAAAGATCCGGCCAGAGAACATTATCAACATGGACGAGGTTCCACTGACTTTTGATATTCCTGTGAACCGCACTGTGGATACAACGGGAGCACGTACGGTGAATATTCGCACCACAGGGAATGAGAAGTCATCCTTCACTGTGGTTCTAGCTTGCCATGCTAATGGCCAGAAACTTCCACCCATGGTGATATTCAAAAGGAAGACCTTGCCAAAAGAGACCTTTCCAGCCGGCGTCATCATAAAAGCTAACTCGAAGGGATGGATGGATGAAGAAAAGATGAGCGAGTGGTTAAGGTAAGTTTACGCGAAGAGGCCGGGTGGCTTTTTTCACGCAGCTCCGTCCATGTTGATATACGACTCCATGCGCGCCCACATCACGCTGGTTTTTAATACATTATTAAAGTTTGACTGACCTATCTGACTGTTTTTTTGACATTCCTTTAGCGCAGTTAGATGCGGCTTACAACACGGGGCGGCTTATAGGTGGACAAAGTTTTGAAATATGTCGTTCATTGAAGGCGCGGCTTATAACCCAGGGCGCCTTATGGTGCGGAAAATACGGTATATTACGTTGTTGTATGTGATATATGACATCTAATACGTTGTTGTATGCGATATGACATCTATTACGTTGTTGTTTGTGATATGACATGTATTACGTTGGACAAGTGCAGAGTTACAGTGTTTGTCAAAAGTGGATCAAGTGTATACATAATAGTGGGCGTGCACAAACACAGCTCATTACCATTAAAGCTACAGACACAAAATGGTGTGTTCCCAAAAGCACTTGTAATCTGTCTAAATTCTAACATTAAGGTGAGATTTTAATACGAAAATACACACAATATTTAAGAAGAAATAAAAAGAATAATTCAATGTTCGGGTCCTAACCTGGAGAAAGTGCAGGTGGTCCTCGGTTTGCGCAAGCTTGTCTAAATCAGCCTCGACCCTCCTGTGCTCCGTGATGTCCTTGTGTATCTTCTCCAGCAGCTGCTCACACTGACTGACCACCAGCTTCTCCTGGGCGGTGATCAGCTCGCGTATCTCGAAGCGTTTCAAGTCAATGGAGCGGATCAGCTCGGTGAAGACGCACTCGCTCGTCTCCGTCGCCAGCCGGGCCGAGCGCTGCGAGAGACACGGACGTTAGAGACGCGTGTGGAGCGGATAAAAAAAAAGTGTTGTTTTGTCTCACATTCAGAGAAAAGATGCTTTGTCTCAGCTCCTGAGCCTCCTTCTCTCTCTGCTGGATGCTCTGCTGAGAGTTGAGCTTCATCTCACCAAGCTGTCTCTAGAAACAATGAAACATTCAAGACACATCAAGCCCCCTAATGACACCCAGGGTGGCCTGCCTGCCTCATCTAAGCACCTTAACTCATCCTAAATATGAGCGCTCTACAAAAGGAATAACTGTCAGAATCCAGTTTCCCACAGGACTGCTGGATGACATCATTCTAACCTCCATTAAAACCAGAAAAAGTCATAAGTTGCTTTTTTAAAAAGGAGTATTGCAAACTTTAAAATACTCTGTAAGTATAGCGACAAATTCGCTAAATTGGCAACACAGATGTCTTGTCTGGCAGACTAGGTGTGTTAAGAAGTGGTGTTGTGATGCATACTGCCACCTCGTGCTGTGCGATATCGCAGTGTAACATTATGTATATCATATAACTTTTTGTTTTTCTAATAATTTTAATGTATTGTCTGCAACTAGTGTAACTACGACAACACTGCTACATTACAATAGCTCTTTTATGTCACTTGAAAGAACTCTAGAGAAGTCAGGTCCAATGTGCGGTCTGGGGACCATTTTTTAATTATTATTTATTATCATATTGATAATCTTCTCTGCTGGAAGACACATATTGACAAACTGTGCAATAGACTGCAACAGAGGCTATATTTTTTGCGAAGATTAAGATTGTACGGCGTAAGCAGCCACATCATGATGATTTTCTACCGTGCCATTGTAGAGAGCATCATTAGATACGGGATCACCTCATGGTTTGGCAACCTAACCGTTAAGCTAAAAAGCAAACTGGCCGGCATGCATAAAACGGCAATGAAAATCGTAGGGAGGAAAGAATATGAGCCTATACAGAGCATCTATGAGCAGGCAGTTAGGAAAAAAGCTAAGAAAATTATTTCCAACTCACAACACCCACTCTTTCCTGAATATGGAACCCTGCCATCAGGGAGAAGACTCCGGGTCCCACTATGCAAATCTAACCGCCTTAAATTATCATTTGTCCCAGCCTCCATTAAGCTGACCAACAATGTGCAATAGAATTTTAATACATAGGTTAGCACTTTTTTAGCACATAGCACTTTAGAACTAAGCACTTTAGCACACAGCACTTTATCCATGAGCTCTAGTGCAATGCACATTGGTACTTTATCTTTATCTCCATACTGTAGATTTTATGCCTACATCAAAGTGCCACCTATGTCTATCAAGCTCCATGTTCTGATGTTTAAATGTTAGTTGTATGGTTGTGGTTGTGTCTGTGCTTGTGTTTTTGTTCTGTTGTTTTTGGGTATGTTAAGAAAGCAATGATGCACTGTGCCCAAGACAAATTTCCCCGCGGGGACAATAAAGTTGAACCTTGACCTTGATCATTATGTTATTTCAATTAAGGCTCAAATTACTTATTTTTTTGCGTATTTCTTTATTTGCCATAAAAACAGTTTGGGTCATAATAGCATAAAACATTACAAAAAAAAAACCTTTATATTGACAGATAAACCTGAAGTTGATCTTGAGATTTAAGCCTTGAAAGAAAAAATATATATATATTTTTGACTTATTTTTAACATTTTTGTAACTGAGACCATTCCGGGTCCACGGGACCAAGCTTGAGGAGAGCCTGGAAGGTTAAAAAAAAGATATATATATATATATATATATATATTGCACTGGTTTTGAAAATGAAACATATCAAAATGACCCCGCATGCTTTCATCTTTCAGTGTGTGGCCCTCAGTGGAAAAAGAAAAAGATTGCACACACGTAAAGCACAATAAAAGCAAAACCAACAAAACCCCGAAGAGGAATTAGTGCCAAAAAGAAAATGAACTCCAACTCATCTGCAAAACATGTCATTTGCCAGCAACTTAAACATGTGCACTCTTTTTTTATCACTTGAAGACTGTTTAAATGTGACAAAATGCTAACCTTACATCAAAACCACCAAGTGATAAAATAGAAACACACCAAACAAGCTTGTTGTAAGTCTATGAAAAGAAGTATTGCATGTAAAAGTTAGTTAGTTTTTTTCTCAAAACTATTTGTCTCATGCAAGATTTTTTTTTTTTTTTACTAATAAGTTCCATTTCTAAATACATGACCTAGACTAGTATAAATGGTTATTGTTTTTACTTTTTAAAAATACTATACTGGGCTCTATATCGTTATGGAGATATAAAATGATCTATATTTTAGTCCATATTGCACAGCACTGTTGCTGTACTACTGTTACGGTATTGTAAGGACAGGCTGCATTCACAGTTTAATGTATTTAAAAGCGCCGGCAAACAGGTAAGCATCAAATCTATATTTGTGGCAGGCCATCACAAATAAACACTGTGGTTTCCATTTAGCTTTGGCTCGAAAACATTATCATTAACTACTGTTGACAACCTGTTGGTGTTGTTTTTAATTAACTCCACAAGTAGCTGCTTTGATGTACCACTAGTCAGCATACCTGTGTAAGCACTTTCAATTTAGATCAGGGGTGTCAAACTCATTTTAGATGGGGGGCCACATGGAGAAAAATCTACTCCCAAGTGGGCCGGACTGGTGAAATCACGGCACGAGAACTTAGAAATAAAGACAACTTCAGATTGTTTTCTTTGTTTAAAAATAGAACAAGCACATTCTGAAAATGTACAAATCATAATGTTGTTGGGGGTTTTATACACTTACATGTTGCGGTTAATAGTATTCTATCTTTATTTGTCATTATTTGAAGCTTAGAGGTGACAGAGCTTTCGCCGTTGCTGCTCCCAAGCTCTGGAACGACCTACCTCTGAGTGTTAGACAAGCCTCCTCTCTTCCTGTTTTTAAATCTCTCTTAAAAACATACTTTTATTCCATGGCTTTTAACACTGAGTGATATCCATCCTGCAATGGCGCCCCATAATACACCTGCTGTGAACCTGTTTTTATGTTTTTATTTATTCTATTTTATTTATTATCATGTTCTGTTTGTGTTGTGTTGTGTTTGCTCGGTACTCGTTTTATCTTTTAACCTGTCCATTGTACAGCACTTTGGCTACCCCTGTGGTAAATTTTAAATGTGCTTTATAAATAAAGTTGATTTGATTTGATTTATTTATACTTTCTGAATAAATTATGTGATGTACATGTTCAATCTATCAAGAGAAAAAAAAAATTATCAAAATCAAATTACAGAATCTTATTTATGTAGTTTGTTAATTTTCCTCGACTGGTGCACTAACATGTGGTTTATTTTTTATATATGTAGCATCATCTACAACGATTCAGGGTTTATATATATATATATATATATATATATACATATATATATATATATATATATATATATATATATATATATATATATATATAAATAAAAGAAGGAGGATAGGGATGATGTTCGTTAAGAAATTATCGATGTCGATACCATTATCCTCTTATCGAAACGATTCCTTATCGAATCCAGATAGGTTGTTGTGTGTGCACTGAGATCCAAAAGCCATAGATGTCATGTGATTGGGCCGGCACGCTGTTTATATGGAGGAAAAGCAGACGTGACTGAGGACAGCATGCGGACGTTAAAGGGTGAAGGTTTCGGGTGAGAAAGGACGCTAAAGACACGACCCCAATATTGTTGTCCGGGTGGAAATCGGGAGAAATTCGTGAGAATGGTTGTCCCGGGAGATTTGAGAGGGGCACTGAAATTCGGGACTCTCCCGGGAAAATCAGGAGGGTTGGCAAGTATGATCCCGCCGGAACAGGCCCACGAACAGGTTTTATCCGGCCCTCGGGCCTTACGTTTGACACCCCTGATTTAGATCATGACACCAATTTAGGTCCACATCAAATGTGCCTTGACAAATATTTGATAACATATTGATGTTATGTACCAGATATAAAGTGACATGGTACTCTTTAGGATGCACCAAAACTAGGGGTGTAACGGTACGTGTATTTGTATTGAACCGTTTCGGTACGGGGGTTCCGGTTCGGTTCGGAGGTGTACCGAACGAGTTTCCACACAGACATATTAAGTAGCGTAACGCAGGTTGTGTAAACAATGCACACCGAGGTACAACACACGGCATGCTAGCAGTTAACGGGCTAGGATAGACTGACCATACGTCCTCTATTCACCGGACATGTCCTCTTTTGCGGAGCTGTCAGGGTGGAGTTTCTTAAATGCCTCAAATGTCCACCAATGAGTTAGGGTCGCGTGTATTTTCAATGTACGTTCAGGGTTAAGAAGGGGTTGAAAACAAAACAAACAGCAGCATTGGTGAGGGAGGGGCAGAGACAGAGAGAGAGAGAGAGAGTTATGATAAACGCGCATGCGTCGCCAGGCTCTGCTTTTTATCCATAGATTTATCACATTTAATTTTTTATTATCTATAGCAGGGGTGTCAAAAGTGTGCCCCGGAGGCCATTTGCGGCCCACAGCTAATGTTTTAAAGGCCCACGGCACATTCTAAAATTAAGTGAAGTGAATTATATTTATATAGCGCTTTTTCTCTAGTGACTCAAAGCGCTTTACATAGTGAAACCCAATATCTAAGTTACATTTAAAACAGTGTGGGTGGCACTGGGAGCAGGTGGGTAAAGCGTCTTGCCCAAGGACACAACGGCAGTGACTAGGATGGCAGAAGCATACCTGCCAACTACTCCGGTTTTCCCGTAATTAGTACGGTTTTCATCAACCTATTCCGGGTTACGGTTGCAGTGATAAAAAATACGTTTTTTCATTAATTAAAAAAAAATATTTTTTTTAAATGCGCGAGGCTATTTATAGCACCGCTGCCAAGCACGAGGCACCTGTTGTCATTGTTTCCAAACGAGTGAACGATCATGGAAACGAGTCTTAAACCGAAAAGAAAACTGCAGTCATTCCGTGAAGAATATTCAAAAGCCTATCCGGGAATAATTATCCGTTCCAAAAAGGGTGAAAACTACGCGAATTGCACCTTGTGCAGACAAGATTTTTCGATCGGACACGGAGGAATTAGCGATGTAAAAGACCACGTTGGGACAAAAAAACACAAGTCTAATGCCGTTGCTAAATTTGGATTTTAGCCACAAAAAGGTAATGACACCAATGTTATCTATTGGAATTGTTTAGTACTGTTATACTGTTAAAAGTGTTTATACTATTTATGCTTTCAAGTCCAAGTTGAAGAAATCTTGTTAAATGTTGACAGCATAACTACCAAAATACAGAAGTATGTCCTTAATATTTTTGCAGTGCTATTTCTGTTGAAAAGTTCAAATGATTACATTAGAGATGTGATGTGCCACTTTTCAAGTGTCTGATGGCTTCAATTAATTTTCATTCATTTTTCATATTTTGAATTCTTTTGAAAGGCTTACAAAAAAACTACATTTGAATTGTAATTCCATGCTATTGACAGGACTATTAATTTTAATGAAGTTAGCTTACCATGTTTACAGTATGATAATTGTGATAGAAATGTGAATTTTAGGCACAGGATATTTTTTACAATTGAACAAGGCAGTAGATTATACAAGCTTGGACAGAAAGTTAATAATGACACCAAGTTTTTTTTTAATGGAATTGTTTAGTACTGTTTTACCATTTGTTTACTGTAAAAAGTGTTTATACTTTCAATTAACAAATTGAAGTCTTGTGAAAGGTTGACAGGATAACTGGCATTAACTGTCAAAATAATTTCAAACTATTGAAGTTAGCTTACAGAATAAACATGTCAATCAACCCATATGATTTTTGCTGTAATATTTTTGTTTTGAAAAGTCACTGTGACTGATAGAAAAGTGATGGTTTTAGCAACATTTTAACCTGTCTGAATGCAATCAATCATTTTGCGTCGGGGGGCGAAGCCTGAACCCCCCCACCAGGACTTTGTCCTGGACCTACCGGGGCCTGCGGCCCCTGGACCCTGGCTACTAGGTTTTTCTGATTTCAAAAGTTGGCAGGTATGCAGAAGCGGGGATCGAACCTGCAACCCTCAAGTTGCTGGCACGGCCACTCTACCAACCGAGTATCTTTAAAATACTTTTCAAATAAACAAAAACATAACAAAAGTGAAATAAAAAAGCTTAAAGGTTAAATGTAATTTAGAAAAAGTTGCAATGTTGACTAATAAAACAAAGCTGTTTTTTTTTTTCTTTCAAACTGTCATTGCTCAAAACATAATATAGGGCAGGGCCGACATCCGGGCAACTGAGCTACATACGGGTTCTTCGAGCCATAGCAACCTGACTGGCGTTGAAAACAAACCGTCGCCATTACTCTTTAACCTGTCGACCTGCGCTGATTAAACCCGTCATTCTGCCTCCAAAATGCCAAAAAACGGTGTTGTTTTTGGTTGTGCAAACCACAACTGGAAACAGGGAAAACAAAGGTCGTATTTTGTTCTGCCAAAGCGTGCTAAAAGCCCACAGAGACGACGAGACAAATGGCTCGCAGCTTTACACCGGGAAAACGAGGACGCTTCTCACTGGAGTCCCCCAAAATCCCGGGTCGTGTGTTCGGATCACTTCGTTTCTGGTAAATATAAGGAACAAAAATCCACCTTCTTAACCACAACTTGGCTATACCGTCCATGCTAATGTTGAACCCGTTGAATTTTTACTGAATAACGTTCGACAGCTGAAGTTGTTGTTGTTGCACAACAATAACATACGGTATAAAGGCTATTTTCGAAAACCGGTTTCATTTAAATTTGCACTTAACGGTTGGGTTTTTAAAAACCAATAAACCCTATAATTTTCATGTTGCCATTTAATCAATTTTTCAAGACAGTCGTAAAATGCTGTCTGCAAGTCTCCTTTGTTGTAATCAAACGTTACTTGTAGTTGTAGCCCTCAAATCTCTCAATATTTGTTCATTTTTTCCCTCTCAGGACGACCTGTAAAGAATCCCATGCACCCTGATTATGCACCATCCATCTTACCTCACCTGCCACAGAGTGGAAAGAAGGCATCCCATAGGATGGACAGTTACGAGCGACATCAACTGACAACTTCAAAGCGTGAATCGGCAGCAGAGAACTCAAAAAGTACAAAGAAACACTGTGGGAAACGACTACCTTTCAGTGATCTAACGGAAAGGACAAATGAGTGTGAAAACATTGAGCCTGCTGCAATCAATGTTAACATGTTCACTGAATTTGAATGAGCTCTCTACAGATATAATAAATATACAGATACTGGTAGCCACCGTGTCATCCTTATTATCATTTATCAACATACAATTTTTATGTAATTTATTCGTTATATAACAACCGAAGCTAACAACCGACCTGGTGCGCTTGTGAGGTAGACATAAAGATTTCCAAATTCCATGTCCGGCCATTGTGTAGGATTATCAGTCCACGCATCTGCTGGAAGGCAGTAAGGGCAGTCGTTTAATCCAACTACAGAACATATTAACTCGTATCTTAACCTAGCCTCACTGGAAAGACTATTTACATAATCATACGCCATTTAGAACAGTTTAAAATGCCGTGAAACCTCGTTAAATGCCTTTTCTGTCAATGCTGTGTTCGCTGTGAGCTGGTTTGTTTTCAACGAATTCAAAATGGCGACCGGTTGCTAGGGGATTGGCAGGCGGAAGTGACGTAGGTCCGCCCTCGCCTATTGAATCAAAATCAATGTTATTATGAATTATTGACCTATCCAAGGTTCCCATTACTTCACATCAAATATTACACTAAGAAAAAAAATTTTGGTGGAAAATTTAGCAAATTTGGTAAATAAAAAACCCAAAATGTATATTTTGTTGTTTTCTTACTGTACCGAAAATGAACCGAACCGTGACCTCTAAACCGAGGTACGTACCGAACCGACATTTTGGTGTACCGTTACACCCCTAACCAAAACAATGACCAAAATGTCAGGAACAGCTCACTTAGTAATGTTTTGTGAAAGTGTTGATCAAATATTAGGCAGAATGTTTTGATGGCCACTATTAGCATACTTGTTGCTGTTGTATTTCCACGTCCACGGTCACGGCGTCGTGGCCTTTGTGATGGTCGGTGAGACACAGCGAGCAGATGCACTGCTTGTCCGTGCGGCAGTAGACTTCCAGCAGCTTGTGGTGGCGAGCACACACCATCTCCTGGAGCCTCTTGGAGGCCATCACCAGCTTGTGCTTCTTCAAGGCGGCGTACTCGTAGTGCTGGCGGACGTGCAGGTCGCAGTAGGAGGCCAGACACACCAGGCACGAGTTGACCGCCTTGTTCTTCCTCTCCGGGCACACGTCGCACTCCACGTCGTCCGCCTCCGCCAGACTTTGACCCGCCGAGGCCTCCTGGAGTCCGCTTTGCTTAAACCTCTCCACCACGTCGGCCAGTAGGGTGCTCCGGGCGAGCACCGGCCGCGGGTTGAAAGTCTGCCGGCATTGAGGACACACGAAGACCCCCAAGTAGTCGTCTTGGTCCCAGTAGCTGCGGATGCAGTCCGAGCAGTAACTATGGCCGCATGGGATGGTCACTGGCTCCTTCAGCACCTCCAGACACACCGAGCAGGTGAACTGGTCTTTGTCCAGAACCACCCCGCCATGAGCCATCCTTCCCAGGGACGTGGAAAGAAGAAGAACACGGAAGCCTGATTTTTACACCCAACGCTTTGTTTACTACTTCTTCTTCTTCTTCTTTGTGTTTGATTGGCATCCAGCTTCATGGTGCACTACCGCCCCCTTCTGCTCCGGAGTGTATGTCAGACAGCACTTCACAATCAAAATCCCCATTCCACAAAAAAGTTGAATCCATCCATCCATTTTCTACCGGTCACGGGGGGGGGGGGGGGGTGGAGACTATCTCAGCTGCATTCGGGCGGTTGAAACAAACAAAAATAAATTAAAATACCTATCTAGCCCTTAACCGACACTCACATGCTCTATCTCATGGGTGTCAAACTCTGGCCCGCAGCGTGTAATTTCACTTGGCCCTTGAGGCAATATCAAATTAACATACCGTATTTTCCGCACCATAAGGCGCCCTGGGTTATAAGCCGCGCCTTCAATGAACGGCATATTTCAAAACTTTGTCCACCTATAAGCCGCCCCGTGTTGTAAGCCGCATCTAACTGCGCTAAAGGAATGTCAAAAAAACAGTCAGATAGGTCAGTCAAACTTTAATAATATATTAAAAACCAGCGTGATGTGGGCGCGCATGGAGTCGTATATCAACATGGACGGAGCTGCGTGAAAAAAGCCACCCGGCCTCTTCGCGTAAACTTACCTTAACCACTCGCTCATCTTTTCTTCATCCATCCATCCCTTCGAGTTAGCTTTTATGATGACGCCGGCTGGAAAGGTCTCTTTTGGCAAGGTCTTCCTTTTGAATATCACCATGGGTGGAAGTTTCTGGCCATTAGCATGGCAAGCTAGAACCACAGTGAAGGATGACTTCTCATTCCCTGTGGTGCGAATATTCACCGTACGTGCTCCCGTTGTATCCACAGTGCGGTTCACAGGAATATCAAAAGTCAGTGGAACCTCGTCCATGTTGATAATGTTCTCTGGCCGGATCTTTTTTTCAGCTATCTTGTTTTTACAATATGCACGGAAAGTAGCCAGCTTTTCTTGAAAGTCTTTAGGCAGTTGCTGTGAAATAGTAGTCCGTGTGCGGATGGAGAGATTGCGTCTTTTCATGAACCGGAAACCTGTCGCTTAGTAGGAGCCATTTTGTGGTCTTTACAGATGTAAACACACAAAGGAAATGAAACGTAATATCCGCGCCCTTCTTCTTCTTCTATGGGGGCGGGTGGTTGCTTACAGTAGAAGAAGAAGCGCTTCCTCTTCTATGGGGGCGGGTGCTTACCTTGGCGGTTGCTTGCGTAGAAGAAGAAGCACTTCCTCTTCTACGGGGAAAAAAGATGGCGGCTGTTTACCGTAGTTGCGAGACCGAAACTTTATGAAAATGAATCTTAATATTAATCCATATATAAAGCGCACCGGGTTATAAGCCGCACTGTCAGCTTTTGAGTAAATTTGTGGTTTTTAGGTGCAGCTAATAGTGCGGAAAATACGGTACCTGCCAACTTTTGAAATCAGAAAAACCTAGTAGCCAGGGTCCAGGGGCCGCAGGCCCCGGTAGGTCCAGGACAAAGTCCTGGTGGGGGTTTCAGGGCTTTGCCCCCCGACGCAAAATGATTGATTGCATTCAGACAGGTTAAAATGTTGCTAAAACCATCACTTTTCTATCAGTCACAGTGACTTTTCAAAACAAAAATATTACAGTAAAAATCATATGGGTTGATTGACATGTTTATTCTGTAAACTAACTTCAATAGTTTGACATTATTTTGACAGTTAATGCCAGGTATCCTGTCAACCTTTCACAAGACTTCAATTTGTTAATTGAAAGTATAAACACTTTTTACAGTAAACAAATGGTAAAACAGTACTAAACAATTCCATTAAAAAAAAAATTGGTGTCATTATTAACTTTCTGTCCAAGCTTGTATAATCTACTGCCTTGTTCAATTGTAGAAAATATTCTGTGCCTAAAATTCACATTTCTATCACAATGATCATACTGTAAACATGGTAAGCTAACTTCATTAAAATTAATAGTCCTGTCAATAGCATGGAATTACAATTCAAATGTAGTTTTTTTGTAAGCCTTTCAAAAGAATTCAAAATATGAAAAATTCATGAAAATTAATTGAAGCCATCAGACACTTGAAAAGTGGCACATCACATCTCTAATGTAATCATTTGAACTTTTCAACAGAAATAGCACTGCAAAAATATTAAGGACATACTTCTGTATTTTGGTAGTTATGCTGTCAACATTTAACAAGATTTCTTCAACTTGGACTTGAAAGCATAAATAGTATAAACACTTTTAACAGTATAACAGTACTAAACAATTCCAATAGATAACATTGGTGTCATTACCTTTTTGTGGCTAAAATCCAAATTTAGCAACGGCATTAGACTTGTGTTTTTTTGTCCCAACGTGGTCTTTTACATGGCTAATTCCTCCGTGTCCGATCGAAAAATCTTGTCTGCACAAGGTGCAATTCGCGTAGTTTTCACCCTTTTTGGAACGGATAATTATTCCCGGATAGGCTTTTGAATATTCTTCATGGAATGACTGCAGTTTTCTTTTCGGTTTAAGACTCGTTTGCGATTTTTCTCCGGCTGATTCCATGATCGTTCGCTCGTTTGGAAACAATGACAACAGGTGCCTCGTGCTTGGCAGCGGTGCTATAAATAACCTCGCGCATGGCATTCGGAATGGCTCGATAGGAAGTTACGGGAAGCAGTGTCCATTGTCATTGTTGTTATGCGATTTCGTGAATAAAACTTAAAAAAAAAAAAAAAAAAATTTAATTAATGAAAAACCGTATTTTTTAATCACTGCAACCGTAACCCGGAATAGGTTGATGAAAACCGTACTAATTACGGGAAAACCGGAGTAGTTGGCAGGTATGAATTAACATTAGAGCTGGCCCGCCGGTATTATACAGCTGTAACACCGCATTCACCGCTAATACTCATACTTGCCAACCCTTCCGATTTTCAGTGCCCCTCTCGAAAGTCTCCCGGGGCAATCATTCTCCCGAATTTCTCCCAATTTCCACCCGGACAACAATATTGGGGGCGTGTCTTAAAGGCACTGCCTTTAGCGTCCTCTAGTGATGGGTCCGGCAACACCGATGCATCGGCGCATGCGTCGAGCTCAGAGAGCAAAACCCTGTGTCGGTGCGCGTACCGCTTTTAGAAAGTCACGTGACCGATCATGAGCTGTTTTGGTCACGTGACCGATACGCCAACTGTGTCGCACTGACGCCTCCTCTGTGCCCTGTGAGCGGCTCTTTTCTACAGCCGGAGAAATAATAACTAAGAAGAGAAATCGTCTAAAATGTAATACGTCAGAAAAACTTTTTTTTTTTTTTTTTATAAAAATGTGTAAAAAAATTAAATTAAAAAAATTCCCAGTCCACAATCATCCACAACACGTTCTCTTAGATTTCCATGTTATGATACATGTTCACATTATTTATTGACTGTATCTAAAAAAGATAAAAATATATTTGTATTTAAATAAAGATATGAAATAATCCTAAATGAAATACAATGACTTGGTTTATATTATTGTATATACTAGGGCAGGGGTCACCAACGCGGTGCCCGCGGTCACCAGGTAGCCCGTAAGGACCAGATCAGTCGCCCGCTGGCCTGTTCTAAAAATAGCTCAAAGAGCAGCACTTACCAGTGAGCTGCCTCTATTTTTTAAATTTTATTTATTTACTAGCAAGCTGGTCTCGCTTTGCTCCACATTTTTAATTCTAAAAGAGACAAAACTCAAATAGAATTTGAAAATCCAAGAAAATATTTTAAAGACTTGGTCTTCACTTGGCATAAGCGGTAGGAAATGGATGGATGGATGGGTCTTCACTTGTTTAAATAAATTCATTTATTTTTGACTTTGCTTCTTATTACTTTTAGAAATACAATTTTAGAGAAAAAATACAACCTTAAAAATGATTTTAGGATTTTTAAACAAATATACCTTTTTACCTTTTACATTTCTTCCTCTTCTTTCCTGACAATTTAAATCAATGTTCAAGTATTTTATTTATTTTTTTATTGTAAAGAATAATAAATATTTTAGCTTCTGGTTTTTTGACGAAGAATATTTGTGAAATATTTCTTCAAACTTACTATGATTAAAATTCAAAAAAATGATTCTGGCAAATCTAGAAAATCTGTAGAATCAAATTTAAATCTTATTTCAAAGTATTTTGAATTTCTTTTAAAATTTTTGTTCTGGAAAATCTAGAAGAAATACTGATTTGTCTTTGTTAGAAATATAGCTTGGTCCAATTTGTTAAATATTCTAACAAAGTGCAGATTGGATTTTAACCAATTTAAAACATGTCATCAAAATTCTAAAATGTATCTTAATCAGGAAAAATGACTAATGATGTTCCATAAATTCTTTTTTTAATTTTTTCAAAAAGATTCAAATTAGCTAGTTTTTCTCCTTTTTGTCGGTTGAATTTTGAATTTTAAAGAGTCGAAATTGAAGATAAACTATGTTTCAAAATTGTATTTTAATTTTTTTCGTGTTTTCTCCTCTTTTAAACCGTTCAATTAAGTGGTTTTTTCATCATTTATTCTCTACAAAAAACCTTCCGTAAAAGGAAAAAAAAAATGTACGACGGAATGACAGACAGAAATACCCATTTTTTTATATATATAAATTTATTTATTTAGGTATTCTTGTTTAACTCACACTTACGTGTAACTTACAAATGACAATATATGTATTTATTTAAGTGTGTATCAAACTGGTAGCCCTTGGCATTAATCAGTACCCAAGAAGTAGTTTTTGGTTTCAAAAAGGTTGGTGACCCCTGTACTAGGGCATCAAATCAGTGTCAGTTGAGTCGGTCCATAGGTTGCCTGTAGGGATTTTTAATGTCCAGCAGATGTCAGTATTTAGTGACAGTATCGACACAGTATCAATACAGTTTTGCAATGTGTCAAAACGCATCATGACGCCTCATCAACCCATCACTAACCTACACTCACATGCTCTATCTCATGGGTGTCAAACTATGGCCCGCAGCGTGTAATTTCACTTGGCCTTGAGGCAATATTAAATTAACATTAGAGCTGGCCCGCCGGTATTATACAGCTGTAACACCGCATTCACCGCTAATACTCATACTTGCCTACCCTTCCGATTTTCAGTGCCCCTCTCGAAAGTCTCCCGGGGCAATCATTCTCCCGAATTTCTCCCAATTTCCACCCGGACAACAATATTGGGGGCGTGTCTTAAAGGCACTGCCTTTAGCGTCCTCTACAACCTGTCGTCACGTCTGCTTTTCCTCCATACTAACAGCGTGCCGGCCCCTGTCACATGATATATGCGGCTTCTACACACATGTTACAGCTACTCTTGCGTTCAAAAAGTTCGAAAAATAAAAATAAAGTAATGCAGAGTATAGTCCTGAGGAGGAGGTATTTGACTCACTAAATTCTAAGGCTGAAACGACGCGTCGACATCATCGGTTACGTAAATACGTCGACGCCGTTTTTGTGCGTCGATGCGTCGCATATTTACGTCACACTACCGTCATGGCGGAGCGCAAAGCAGACGATGCGAGCGAGGGGAAAAAAGCACGCCAAAAGTCGTCAAAAGTGTGGGAGTATTTCAATAAACGGCCTAATAATGTTGTAGCGGCGAACAGCTGTCTCGCCAGCTGACGCGCGAGCTCGCAACCGTGGCTGCTGAGCAACCAGCCAAACCCCACTTAATAAAATTATATTTTATCTTAGAGCACATCCGCATCCCTATTCACCTAGGCAACCCCAGGAAATGTATATAATTCGGCATTATTTCGGTGTTTTGTCCTTAAAGGTTTTTCAACTACTAAAGAAGCTAAAGGCTACTAAAGAAGCTAAAGGCTACTAAAGGCTACTAAAGACAGCTAATGACAGCTAAAGAAACTAAAGTCTACTAAAGTCTACTAACACTGCTAAAGACTGCTAAAAAAGACTAAAGAAGAAAAAAGAAGCTGGTTCTTCGTTGGAAAAACTGTTGCAAACTAAAGGAAAATAAAAGGAAAAAGTAACTACGGTCTGGTCTTTTGAGTGAAATCCAGAAGCCACATTCAGCATTGGTACATCCCTTCAAGTGTGGGATAAGCACAGCGAAAAAAGCAAAACACTTGACAGTTGTTGTATGCACACTGTGTCGAGCGGAAATGGCCTATCATAGCAGCACAACGGCTATGAACGAACATTTGAAAAGAAAACACCCGACAGCGTTCTTGCCATCACCATCAACTAGTCAATCGTCCGCGTGAGTATACGTTGTCATCATTACACAAAAACATGAATGTGTCATTTGTATCTGCGTTGTAAATTAATAAACTAAAACACCGTTTCGCTCTGAGAGGCGCATTTGGCGTGCCTGTTCAGTGTTTACAAAGACGCTAACGTTAATTAGTTGTGCAAATACCTTTTACAACATTAACAGTTACATATACTATGTACAAACCAACAATTAACTTTCACTTTAATCATACTATCATTGTTGTGTTATTAAGCAAAATAAGCAATACTTTTACTTTTGTTGAAATGTTTACACTGTTACAGAATATTTCGTTTTGCACTTTTTTGTATTGGATGTTTATCTTTATTTTTGTACATTTTAAAGCAAAATAAGCAATACTTTTACTTTTGAAATGCTTATACTATTGCAGAATATTAAGATTTGCACTGGATGTTTACTTTTATATTTCCACATTAAAAAGCAAATAAGCTACTTTTAATTTTGTTAAATGTTAAAAGTTTTAAATGTTTACATTGTTACAGAATATTTTGTCATGTTGTTGTCAATGTTGACTGAGTGGCCATACTTTTTTTTTTGTAAATAAGTCATGCCTTTTGAAAAAACTGGCCTAAATTTATTTTTTCATCTTCATTTTAAATAAAAAAAATAATCGGTAAAAGGAAAAATAATCTATAGATTAATCGAAAAATAATCTATAGATTAACCGATTAATCGAAAAATAATCTATAGATTAATCGATAGAAAAATAATCGTTAGCTGCAGCCTTACTAAATTCATTAATAAGCACTCGCGGAGATATGTCGAGATTCCAAATGATCATAATTTATTTTCACAAGCAAAAAATATTCTCCGTGGTTGACTTCATCATAATCAAAATAACTTATTTAGCGGTAAACAAACTGTTTCACTCCTCACTCCTTCAACATGATAGACAGACAAAAAGCGCACCCAGCTGTCCTGTCTTCTTAATTATAGGAGGAGGAACGTGGCTCACCATCATCTAAAACAACCTATAATTCATCAACATCATCATTGGCATTAATTAATTTCATTGTCAAAACAATTAATAAATAAATAATATAGATAAGCTCCAACACACACATAAGTGATTGCAAGGCATACTGAGGGTGGCCGCATAAACAACTTTAACACTGTTACAAATATGCGCCACACTGTGAATGCACACCAAACAAGAATGCCAAACACATTTCGGGAGAACATCCACACCGTAACACAACATAAACACAACAGAACAAATACCAAGAACCCTTTGCAGCACTAACTCTTCCGGGACGCTACAATATACACCCCCGGCAACCACCAAACCCCGCCCACCTGAGCCCCGACATTAATGAACTAGCATCCCAGAAAAGATGGCAGGTATCAGGCATCAGATTAGATCAGTGTGTCGCAAACTGAGCAGTTTAAAGTCCTGAATGGTTGATTTATTCATTGTTATTTTATTTTCACATTTATTAGCCTGTGGAAAAAGTTAATGTTGATATTTACCTCAGAAGGCTGCAAATAGAAAAGAGGCATTCAGTTTTTTATTTAAATTGTATTTGATATGCCATTGATATTTTTTAATTATTATTATTATTTGAAACTTGATTTTGCATGTCACTATAAAGTTATATAAGCCTTGCTTGTTCAATATTCAATGCAAAACTTGTTTGGGTCCCTCTTAAAAGGTTCATTTGTTCAACCTTGGCCCGCGGCTTACATTTTGGCCCACTCTGTATTCGAGTTTGACACCTCTGCTCTATCTTTTAACCTGTCTCTTCCTAGCCCCCAGTATCTCTTAAATCCTGTAATATAACCCTGCGCTCTTCAAAAACTCCCTACAGAGTCCTATCCCTCATATATAACACTTCAGCCATTGTTAATTGAATAGACTTAGACTTCCTTTTTACTGTCATTCAAACGTGAACTTTACAGTACAGATAAGAAGGAAATGTTGTTACATGAGCTCATGGTAGTGCAGGATAAAAGAGTACTAAGGTGCAGATATAAATAAATAGATTACTGTACAGATAAATATATTGCACTTTTGCATATACATCCAGGTTTATGAGCAGTACAATAAATAACTCCTGCAAAAAATTTTACAAATGCCTTTTTATCCTGCATACACTCTGTCCCTCATCCATTGCTGCTTTCTCCCTTCTGCTGTTTTTTCTACTTTATTAAAGCAGCAGTTCCATTGGTAGCAAAACAGGCCCAGAGCATAATACTACCACCACCATGCTTGACGGTGGGCATTGTGTTCCTGGGATTAAAGGCCTCACCTTTTCTCCTCCAAACATATTGCTGGGTATTGTGACCAAACAGCTCCATTTTTGTTTCATCTGACATCACATGGACAAAGATAAGACCTTCTGGAGGAAAGTACTGTGGTCAGATTTGCTCACATTTTCAGTAGAGCCATAATAAATTCATAAAAGAAGCAAACTTCATGAATGTTTTTTGTGACCAACAAGTATGTGCTCCAATCACTACATCCCAAAAAAATTAAGAGTTGTAGAAATGATTGTAAAGTCAAGACAGCCATGACATGATGTTCTTTACAAGTGTATCTACACTTTTGACCACCACTGTCATTCAAAGCCAGTAATTTCCATGAGAAGCCTCCGTTTTACTAATGTTGTAAAAGTGTATGGAATAAATATTACATTACAACAAAGATTTGCGTCAGCCTGTAACAGTCATTTTGATAGTAAGCAATCAGTCATCAGCATGCGACTGTGAATTGTTCTTGTTTGTGGATGACTCGGCCCTGCTGGTATCAGACAAGGACAAGTCACAGGTGGACAAAATCCTCAGTGCGGAACTCTGTGGAACTTGCACCTGGCTCGCTGACAACAAGCTATCCATACACTTGGGTAAAACACAATCCATCCTGTTTGGGTCCCACATCAACCTTAAGAAAGTCAATGACTTCACTATAAAAGTGGGTGACATTGTTATCACCAGGAAAGATGAGGTCACCTACCTAGGTTCCATTCTAGAGGCTAATCTTTCCTGTGATAAAATGGCAACAAAGGTAATCAAATAGGTCAACCAACGAACGAGATTTCTCTACAGAATCTCCTCTCTGGTCAACAAAAGCACCATGAAGATTCTTGCGGGAACTCTCATTCAACCCCTTTTCGATTACGCATGCACCTCCTGGTACCCTAGCACCTCCAAAACCATCCATCCATCCATCCATCTTCTTCCGCTTATCCGAGGTCGGGTCGCGGGGGCAGCAGCCTAAGCAGGGAAGCCCAGACTTCCCTCTCCCCAGCCACTTCGTCCAGCTCTTCCTGTGGGACCCCGAGGCGTTCCCAGGCCAGCCGAGAGACATAGTCTTCCCAACGTGTCCTGGGTCTTCCCCGCGGCCTCCTACCGGTCGGACGTGCCCTAAACACCTCCCTAGGGAGGCGTTCGGGTGGCATCCTAACCAGATGCCCGAACCACCTCATCTGGCTCCTCTCGATGTGGAGGAGCAGCGGCTTTACTTTGAGCTCCTCCCGGATGGCAGAGCTTCTCACCCTATCTCTAAGGGAGAGCCCCGCCACCCGGCGGAGGAAACTCATTTCGGCCGCTTGTACCCGTGATCTTGTCCTTTCGGTCATAACCCAAAGCTCATGACCATAGGTGGAGTGAGGTGTGATCTGGGGTAGAGGTCTAGAAGTAATCTGACTAGCTTGTTCTGGGATGTTTAGATTTGAGGGTTTTGGAGGTGGGGTACGTTCCCATCCTCACCTCCAAAACCCTCAAATCTAAACATCCCAGAACAAGCTACCGTATTTTCCGCACTATAAGGCGCACCTAAAAACCACAATTTTTCTCAAAAGCTGACAGTGCGCCTAATAACCCGGTGCGCTTTATTACGATTCATTTTCATAAAGTTTCGGTCTCGCAACTTCGGTAAACAGCCGCCATCTTTTTTCCCGGTAGAACAGGAAGCGCTTCTTCTTCTACGCAAGCAACCGCCAAGGAAAGCACCCGCCCCCATAGAACAGGAAGCGCTTCACCCGCCCCCATAGAACAGGAAGCGCTTCACCCGCCCCCGGAAGAAGAAGAAAAAACGCGCGGATATCACCGTACGTTTCATTTCCTGTTTACATCTGTAAAGACCACAAAATGGCTCCTACTAAACGATCCGGGTCATAAAAAGACGCAATCTCTCCATCCGCACACGGATTACTACCGTATTTCACAGCAACTGAACCGCACTGTGGAACGGGAGCACGTACGGTGAATATTCGCTCCACAGGGAATGAGAAGTCATCCTTCACTGTGGTTCTAGCTTGCCATGCTAATGGCCAGAAACTTCCACCCATGGTGATATTCAAAAGGAAGACCTTGCCAAAAGAGACCTTTCCAGCCGGCGTCATCATAAAAGCTAACTCGAAGGGATGGATGGATGAAGAAAAGATGAGCGAGTGGTTAAGGGAAGTTTACGCGAAGCGGCCGGGTGGCTTTTTTCGCTGCTCCGTCCATGTTGATATATGACTCTATGCGCGCCCACATCACAGATGGTGTCAAAAAACAAGTGAAGCACACAAATACAACACTCGCCGTCATTCCGGGTGGATTAACCAAAGAACTCCAACCGCTGGATATTGGTGTCAACAGGGCATTCAAATCACGACTGCGAACTGCGTGGGAAAAATGGATGACCGAAGGCGAACACACCTTCACTAAGACGGGCAGACAACATACGCCAACATCTGCCAGTGGATTGTAAATGCCTGGGCAGATATTTCTGTCACAACTGTGGTCCGAGCTTTCCGGAAGGCAGGATTCACAGAACTGCTGCACAACAACAGCGACACTGAATCCGATGATTTCGAAGAGACGGAGCCCGCCATTTTGGAAGCCACGCTAGCGCAACTTTTCAATTCGGACACCGAAGACGAAGAATTCGAAGGATTTACCGGTACGAATGAAGAATAACTTCAGAAAGTGAGCGCTATGTTTATTTTGTGTGTTGTGTGTTGTGACATTAACGTTCGAGCAACATTACCGGTATGTTGCTATTGCTCTACACCATTTTGAATTTTACTATGTTTGTGATTGCACATTTGTACATTTTGGGACAGAGTTGTTAGAACGCTGGTTTTCAATATATTATTAAAGTTTGACTGAACTATCTGACTGTTTTTTTGACATTCACTTTAGCGCAGCGTTTTTTTGACATTCACTTTAGCGCAGCGTAGGCGCGGCTTTTAGTCCGGGGCGGCTTATTGGTGGACAAAATTATGAAATATGTAATTCATAGAAGGTGCGGCTAATAATCCGGTGCGCCTTATAGTGCGGAAAATACGGTAGTCAGATTACTTCTAGACCTCCACCCCAGATCACACCTCACTCCAAAGTGGGCTGGCTCAGGGTGGAGGACAGAGTAAAACAACTTGCACTGAGCCTGGTCTATAAAATCCGCTACACCTCCCTGATACCGAAGTACATGTCAAACTACTTCCTTAACGTAAATGACCGCCATAACCACAACACCAGGGGGAGCTCCACTAGCCACGTTAAACCCAGATTCCCATCTAACAAAGGTCTTAACTCATTCTCCTTCTATGCCACATCAATATGGAATGCACTCCCAACAGGTGTAAAAGAAAGGGCATCTCTATCCTCCTTCAAATCCGCACTAAAAGAACACCTCCAGGCAACTTCAACCCTAAACTAACACCCTCCCTTCCACATCCCACCTCCCCGGATTATAAATAATCAAATGTAAATAATCAAATGGAGATACTAGGGGTGTAACGGTACGTGTATTTGTATCGAACCGTTTCGGTACGGGGGCTTCGGTTCGGTTCGGAGGTGTACCGAACGAATTTCCACACGGACATATTAAGTAGCGTAACGCACGTTGTGTAAACAATGCACACCGAGGCACAAGACACGGCATGTTAGCAACGACCGGGCTAGGACAACACGTAAAAGCTAGAGCTGGAAGACCTTCCTGCCTCGTTAAGATCTCCCGTTTGGGAACACTTCGGCTGCGTGGTGCGGAGGGCGCAGGTTTGCCGACATTGTTCAGCAGTGGTAAGGCATGCTTCTGCCAACACGTCAAACATGCTAACCCATTTGAAGCGGCACCACCCCCAAGTGAACATCACTTCAACAAAGATAAAGACGAGCAAACAGCTCCCACCTCTTACTGCCAAGTTAGCCAGGCTGGGGGTGGAAAAGAAAAGTTAATCTGAGGCTGAGTTGACTTGAAACTGTTTAATGTTGCACTTTTATATGTAGAAGAAAAGTTTTGTCATTTTATTTAATCCGAGCAACAACTTCCATCCATCCATCTTCTTCCGCTTATCCGAGGTCGGGTCGCGGGGGCAGCAGCCTAAGCAGGGAAGCCCAGACTCCCCTCTCCCCAGCCACTTCGTCCAGCTCTTGATTAACATGGACCCCGACTTAAACAAGTGTAAAAACTTATTGGGGTGTTACCATTTAGTGGTCAATTGTACGGAATATGTACTTCACTGTGCAACCTACTAATAAAAGTCTCAATCAATCAATCAAAAAAAGCACTTTATATGTAGAAAAGTTTTGTTAAAAAACCATTCTGAGCCTTATTTAGTTTTTATTTTATATATGTTGACCACATTAACCCTGGCAATGGACCCTGTGTGTATATGTATGTTATGCCATTGTTTACAAATTTGGCAAATAAATAACCAAAAAATGTATATTTTGCTGTTTTCTTACTGTATCGAAAATGAACCGAACCATGACCTCTAAACCAAGGTCATACCGAATCGAAATGTTTGTGTACCGTTACACCCCTAGTAGATACTTATTCTTATGCTTTCTGATCTCTCTCTCTATGTCCACTACTTGCTGTACATATCCTACCAAGTCAGACCTACACTGTTTCAATGTCCATTTCTCTGATGATGCTATTATTGATGACTGAAGTGTTGATATCAACCAACCCTAACACCCCCCATCCCACACCCAGGATTGTAAATAATGTAAATAATTCAATGCATATACTCTGATGATTATCTTGTGTGATGACTGTATTATGATGATAGTATATATCTGTATCATGACCCCGACTTAAACAAGTGTAAAAACTTATTGGGGTGTTACCATTTAGTGGTCAATTGTAGGGAATATGTACCGTATTTTCCGCACTATAAGCCGCACCTAAAAACCACAAATTTTCACAAAAGCTGACAGTGCGGCTTATAACCCGGTGCGCCTTATATATGGATTAATATAAATATTTATTTTCATAAAGTTTCGGTCTCGCAACTACGGTAAACAGCCGCCATCTTTTTTCCCCGTAGAAGAGGAAGCGCTTCTTCTTCTACGGTAAGCAACCACCCGCCCCCGTAGAAGAAGAAGCGCGGGTATTACCGTACGTTTCATTTCCTTTGTGTGTTTACATCTGTAAAGACCACAAAATGGCTCCTACTAAGCGACACGCGTATAACGCAGAATTTAAACTTAAGGCAATAAGTCATGCCGAAGAACACGGAAATAGAGCAGCAGCAAGAGAATATAACATAAATGAATCAATGGTGCGTAGGTGGAGGAAGCAAGAAGATGACCTGCGCCAGGTAAAGAAGACAAAACAGAGTTTCCGAGGGAACAAAGCAAGATGGCAACTGTTGGAGGACAAACTCGAACAGTGGGTTGTTGAGCAGAGAGCAGCAAGCAGAAGTGTCAGCACCATCACTATTCGAATGAAGGCAACAGCGCTAGCAAGCGAACTTCACCTGGATGATTTTAAAGGTGGTGCTTCTTGGTGTTTCCGGTTCATGAAAAGACGCAATCTCTCCATCCGCACACGGACTACTATTTCACAGCAACTGCCTAAAGACTTTCAAGAAAAGCTGGCTACTTTCCGTGCATATTGTAAAAACAAGATAGCTGAAAAAAAGATCCGGCCAGAGACCATTATCAACATGGACGAGGTTCCACTGACTTTTGATATTCCTGTGAACCGCACTGTGGATACAACGGGAGCACGTACGGTGAATATTCGCACCACAGGGAATGAGAAGTCGTCCTTCACTGTGGTTCTAGCTTGCCATGCTAATGGCCAGAAACTTCCACCCATGGTGATATTCAAAAGGAAGACCTTGCCAAAAGAGACCTTTCCAGCCGGCGTCATCATAAAAGCTAACTCGAAGGGATGGATGGATGAAGAAAAGATGAGCGAGTGGTTAAGGGAAGTTTACGCGAAGAGGCCGGGTGGCTTTTTTCACGCAGCTCCGTCCATGTTGATATACGACTCCATGCGCGCCCACATCACGCTGGTTTTTAATATATTATTAAAGTTTGACTGACCTATCTGACTGTTTTTTTGACATTCCTTTAGCGCAGTTAGATGCGGCTTATAACACGGGGCGGCTTATAGGTGGACAAAGTTTTGAAATATGCCGTTCATTGAAGGCGCGGCTTTTAACCCAGGGCGCCTTATGGTGCGGAAAATACGGTAGATACTTATTCTTATGCTTTCTGATCTCTCTCTCTATGTCCACTACTTGCTGTACATATCCTACCAAGTCAATCCTACACTCTTCCAATGTCCATTTCTCTGATGATGCAATTGTTGATGACTGAAGTGTTGATATCAACCAAACCTGACCCCCCCCCCATCCCACACCCAGGATTGTAAATAATTCAATGTATATACTCTGATGATTATCTTGTGTGATGACTGTATTATGATGATAGTATATATCAATTTAAGTGGACCCCGACTTAAACAAGTGTAAAAACGTATTGGGGTGTTACCATTTAGTGGTCAATTGTAGGGAATATGTACTTCACTGTGCAATCTACTAATAAAAGTTTCAATCAATCAATCAGCTAATATAGACACTTACATCATGTGTTGCCTTCATTATAACACTTATATTAGGCTCTTACTTTTTTTGTTGTATTTGTAGTCCAATATATCTACCAACCCCTGGTTTATATCTATGCTTTATGGTCTTTTGCACATTAATTCTTGCCACATACTCATCCATCAGAGTCCTTTTCCACCACGCTGCTACTTCTCACATATTCGCCGAGCAGTCGCTGACTCGATCATTTCCTGATGTGTATCTCCCGCACTTCTCCGTGTTTTTTCACGTCCTCTTCCCGCTGAAGATACAACCATTGTCTCCCACCGTCTATCCACTTCGTGCAATAAGTTTATACTTGCTGTTTGTAGTTCGTCAGTCTCTCTCCGTTTCGCCATCGTTCGAACTTCCCGCCAACCGGAAGTGAACTGACGGGTGGTTTACCGGCGGAAGTAAATGACTTTTTTTTTTTTTTACATTTTGTGAATGCATACATTTAGGTTTTATATACTATATCTAAATATTAATAAATACATAATATCGTATGGATCCAAGGCAAAACAAAATTAAAACGAATAAGGAACTCACTTTTTCTTAACGGAAGTGGAGTCAACCGGCCGACCTCCGGAAGTGAATTAAAAAAATCACAACGGAAAGTAAGCAATTTATTATTGGGCTACTACAACACGATATTAACAAATATTGAATGAACAAGTCGTTGTAGAGAGAGACAGTTGAGAGGACAAAGAAAATAGAGCGTTAACTTAAGCTTCTCTCGCTGAACGGAAGTAGCATAGGGGCGTGGCCAAGTAGCGGAAATGGTCGAGGGCCATAACTTTTATTTTATTTTTATTTATTTAATTTTTTTTTTTAAACTTTTATTTATAAATTTCAACATTTACAAACAGACAAGAAACAATCAAAATAAGTACAAAAATAGTACAAAACAGTACAAAAAGAGTACAAAGCAGCGCCAGAGGTTTATAAATTCAAAGTAACTAAAATAGAATGCAATATATATATATATTAGAGATGCGCGGATAGGCAATTTATCTCATCCGCAACCGCGTCAGAAAGTCGTCAACCATCCGCCATCCACCCGATGTAACGTTTGATCAGAACTGCATCCGCCCGCCATCCGCCCGTTGTTATATATCTAATATTAATAAAAATAAAAAAAAAAGGGTGAAAACTACGCGAATTGCACCTTGTGCAGACAAGATTTTTCGATCGGACACGGAGGAATTAGCGATGTAAAAGACCACGTTGGGACAAAAAAACACAAGTCTAATGCCGTTGCTAGCGATACAAGTGGAAAACTTTCAACGTTTTTCGTCGCCCAAACAGATTCTTTGGATGTGATGAATGCCGAAGTTTTATTTACGGAGGCAATAATTGAGCATGGACTTCCAATTGCACTGGCTGATCACATGGGACAGTTAATAATGTAATGCAACCTTTAAAAATCATTACGCGGTGATCGCGATCCCAAAAATAAACTTTTCTTGCATGATAATGTCCAAAAAAAATCGCTTTACATTACTATAGAGTCCTTTTAACGAATGAGTTTGATGGTTTATCACAAACCTTAAATGAAATTCCATGGCCACTGTCCTGCTCTCTATATCAACCAGGGTGAGCCCCACCCCTTTCGTGAGCGCACTGAGCGCGGAGTGACCCCTGTTACGCGCCCCCGGCAACAGGGGTGGCAAGCAGGTAAGCTGCGCGGGCGGAGCGCGCGGAGTGACCCATGTTACGAGCCCCCGGCCACGGGGGTGGCGGGCAGGTAAGCTGCTTAACTGCTGCGCGTGACGCCGGCCGCGGCGAAAGCGGACGAGGCGGGGTGTCGGTGCGGTGGGCGCGGTAGTGACCCTGGGCGTGCGTCGGGCCCTTCTCGCGGATCGCCTCAGCTACGGCTCCCGGTGGGGCCCTCTCGGGGGAAGGGGCCTCGGTCCCGGACCCCGGCGAGGCGTCCCTTCTCCCTCCGTAAAAGTGTCCATCTCTTTTTTTTTTTTCTTCTGTTGTGGCATATGCTGCAGGTGCCTGTTCGTTTTTCGTATGTGGGTAACAACATTTAACTATGTATATATATTTCACAATTGGTTTAACTGCCACCCGCCTGAATCTATTTAAAATCAAATTTTTTTTTATTTCAACCGCCCGATCCGCGGATAATCCGCGGTTGTGTCCGCAAACCGCGCATCTCTAATATATATATATATATATATATATATATATATATATATATATATATATATATATATATATATATATATATATATATATATATATATACTGTATATATAAAATAAACAAAGTGCAAAGCCATAGGCTCACTCAATTTCAGTAAATAACTTAAATTTGGAACACAGCATCATCGTTTTCACAGCTTTTTGGTTGTTAGAGGTAGAGAGTGTTTTAATGTAGAGTTCTAAATCTTTTTTAAAGGCACAAAAGACAGGTCGGGTATTGAGAAACGTACATTTATGAATATAAAACTTAGCCAATAGTATAATGAGGTTGCAAAGGTAAAATTCCTTTTCAAATTTTTGTTTATATAGTGTAAAACCAAATATCACATCTTTAAAACAAAGCACAAATTTGTCAAGAATATTGTCCAGGATGAAGTGACAGATGCCTGTCATAGTGATGGAGTGCTTTCGCAAGTCCAAAACAGGTGGTAAACAGTCTCTGGATTCATGGTACATAAGGTGCAGGTAACATAAGGTGCAACATGCATGTTACATAAGGTGCAGGTAGCATCAATGTCCTTCTTGTATCTAACCATCACAGTCTTTACAGGGTAATAACCATGAATGATTTTAAAAGATATCTCTTTGACTTTGTTGGTGAATAAATACCTCTTAGGGACGGTCGAGGGCCATAACGTCCCGATATATTCATGATGCGTGACGACAGACTTTTATAAGTGTTTAATATGCGTGGATATCTCTGTAAAAACACAATGTACAACATACAGCGATGTCTTTCAACCACCTCCTAGTCTGTTTGACGTCAGCCGTCTTCCAGGTATTCTACGGTACCTGTAAGTCTCACAAGCGATTAGATGCAACACAATTTAAAACAGTTTCAGAATCAGAAATACTTTACTAATGCATGAGGGGAAATGACGATTTTCAGCACAATCCCATTGAAGAGCAGACAAACATCACAGGGAGACAGAACAGGATCGCTGACGGGTCTGCCAACTTCCGGCGCCCCTTACAGAAAAAGGTGGGAAACTGTGCTAATTGTTGATATAAATAGTCATGTTAAAATTTGGGAGCACATAATGACAAAAAATAAAAGGTAGGCAATTCAAGTTGTGAATGTGCTTTTATTCTGAAGGTTTCGCCCATGATGTTAAAGACACTGGCAGCAAAGAAGAAAAAAAGATTACTTGATTTTTTTCCCCAATGTAACATTGCATGGTGAAAACAAGCTTGGTGGTACAGGAACTTTGTATATACAGTCAAGAAAATAAGTATTTGAACACCCTGCTATTTTGCAAGTTCTCCCACTTAGAAATCATGGAGGGGTCTGAAATTTTCACGGTAGGTGCATGTCCACTGTATGAGACATAACCTAAAAAGAAAAATTCAGAAATCACAATCTATGATTTTTTAACAATTTATTCGTGTGATACAGCTGAAAATAAGTACCGGTATTTGAACACCTGTCTATCAGCTAGAATTCTGACCCTCAAAGACCTGCTAGACCGCCTTTAAAAGTCCTCCTCCACTCCACTGTATAATCCTGAATCAGATGCACCTGTGTGAGGTCGTTAGCTGCATAAAGACACCTGTCCACCCCATACAATCAGTAAGACCCAAACATTCAGCATGGCTAAGAGCAAAGAGCTGTCCAAAGACACCAGAGACAACATTGAACAAAACTCCACAAGGATGGAAAGGGCTACGGAGAAATTGCCAAGCAGCTTGGTGAAAAAAGGTCCACTGTTGGAGCAATCATTAGAAAATGGAAGAAGCTAAACATGACGGTCAATCTCAATGGGAGTGGAGCCCCATGCAAGATATCACCTCGTGGGGTCTCAATGATGCTAAGAAAGGTGAGGAATCAGCCCAGGACTACACGGCAGGACTTGGTCAATGACCTGAAACGAGCTGGGACCACTGTTTCCATGGTCACCGTTGGTAATACACTAAGACGTCATGCTTTGAAATCATGCATGGCACGGAAGGTTCCCCTGCTTCAACCAGCACATGTTAAGGCCCGTCTTAAGTTTGCCAATGACCATTTGGATGATCCAAAGGAGTAATGGGAGAAAGTTTTGTGGACAGATGAGACCAAAATTGACCTTTTTGGTCATAATTCCACTATGCGTGTTTGGAGGAAGAAGAATGATGCGTACCATCCCAAGAACACCATACCTACTGTGAAGCATGGGGGTGGTAGCATCATGCTTTGGGGGTGTTTTTCTGCTCATGGGACAGGACAACTGTACTGTATTAAGGAGAGGATGACTGCAGCCATGTATTGTGAGATTTTGGCCAAAAACCTCCTTCCTTAGTCAGATCATTGAAGATGAGTCATGGCTGGATCTTCCAACATGACAATGACCCAAAGCACACAGCCAGGAAAACCAAGAAGTGGCTTCGTAAGAACCATATCAAGGTTCTGGAGTGGCCTAGCCAGTCTCCAGACCTAAATCCAATTGAAAATCTTTGGAGGGAGCTGAAAGTCTGTGTTACTCAGCAACAGTCCAGAAACCTGACTGATCTAGAGAAGATCTGTGTGGAGGAGTGGGCCAAAATCCCTCCTGCAGTCTGTGCAAACCTGGTGAAGAACTACAGGAAATGTTTGAACTCTGTAATTGCAAACAAAGGCTACTCTACCAAATATTAATGTTGGTGTTCAAATACTTATTTTCAGCTGTATCACACAAATAAATTGTTAAAAAATCATAGATTGTGATTTCCGGATTTTTCTTTTTAGGTTATCTCTCATACAGTGGACATGCACCTGCCATGAAAATGTCAGACCCCTCCATGATTTCTAAGTGGGAGAACTTGCAAAATAGCAGGGTGTTCAAATACTTATTTTCTTGACTGTAGTGCTCATTAGTTTATCTACATGTACTTAACAAAATGTATGCGAGAGAAAAAATAAGAGGCACAATCCAGGAATAAGGTGCATTTTTAATTTAAAATGCTTTTAAAAACAATGAACATGAAATAACTTACAACATAAAAAGGACATTGCTTTAAACTTAATACCACAGATATTTTTTTCTGTCAGTGCATTATTAACATAAATAACATTCAAAAGTACACCTGAAACCTTCATATTTAAATATTTCCCCATAAATACCATAATTTGGTCACAAACTGAAGTGGTAATGCATTTTTTAAGGTATTTTACAGTTTTAAAAGCTTATAATTGCTCACACTATAATCAATATTCAGGATGTATTGCACATTTTGAAAAAGTTGCCTGCAACATCGTCAGCATCTTTCAGTTCTGATTGTTGCACTTTCTTCCCTGATCACATGCACCTCCAATCAAGCAGCCCAGCCTCGGAATATATGAACAAAGCAAAACTAAATGATCCCTTTCATATTCTATATGCCTTCTGCAAAATGCTGACCATTTAAAATGTGCGCATGTCAACGATGTCGGTTCAAGTATTTCATTTTTCCTAATCATTCCCGCGTTTCAAAGCATGCACACACCTCAGCGGGGGTTCAAGTTTCTGCACAGCATGCTTCTCTGAAGTTTCACTCGCTGATAACAAAGATGCCCAAAGTCCACGACTGAACTTAGCAGGACTCATGTTTCACTTTGTAGTTTAGAACCTTCACGATGCACAATGTGCATGTTTTAAACATGGAATTCATATTTGTGTCATATTACCATCTTATCTACAATTATAGTATTCCATTTCACACCATACAAAAGAAATACACAGCAGGAACAGGCGAGTACTAGCCCTCTACAAAGATAGATATTACCATGTGTGTGTCTATGTTGTACTGCTAATGATATGTGATAGATGATCCAAGGTGAGAGTGTGGTTTCAATCACTTGTTCTTCTCCTCCAGGCCGCTCTCGGCTCTCAGGGCTTGACTGTTGGCCGAAATGAAGCTGATCCAGTGCTTTAGGTCATCTGGAAGCGGAGGGCATTCAATCTAATGACACAAAAACACAAACAGCACCATTATTTTACAACTAATTTAACGTTCAAGTACATCTTTAGTAAAAAAAAAAAAAAAAAAAAAAAAAAAATGGCATCATTGTCTTTGTAGCATCTACAAACCCCGTTTCCATATGAGTTGGGAAATTGTGTTAATTATTTTTTTGCAAATAATAATTAACTTAGAATTTCATGGCTGCAACACGTGCCAAAGTAGTTGGGAAAGGGCATGTTCACCACTGTGTTACATGGCCTTTCCTTTTAACAACACTCAGTAAACGTTTGGGAACTGAGGAGACACATTTTTGAAGCTTCTCAGGTGGAATTCTTTCCCATTCTTGCTTGATGTACAGCTTAAGTTGTTCAACCTCCGTTGTGCTATTTTAGGCTTCATAATGCGCCACACATTTTCAATGGGAGACAGGTCTGGACTACAGGCAGGCCAGTCTAGTACCCGCACTCTTTTACTATGAAGCCACGTTGATGTACCGTATTTTCCGCACCATAAGCCGCCCTGGGTTATAAGCCGCGCCTTCAATGAACGGCATATTTCAAAACTTTGTCCACCTATAAGCCGCCCCGTGTTATAAGCCGCATCTAACTGCGCTAAAGGAATGTCAAAAAAACAGTCAGATAGGTCAGTCAAACTTTAATAATATATTAAAAACCAGCGTGATGTGGGCGCGCATGGAGTCGTATATCAACATGGACGGAGCTGCGTGAAAAAAGCCACCCGGCCTCTTCGCGTAAACTTCCCTTAACCACTCGCTCATCTTTTCTTCATCCATCCATCCCTTCGAGTTAGCTTTTATGATGACGCCGGCTGGAAAGGTCTCTTTTGGCAAGGTCTTCCTTTTGAATATCACCATGGGTGGAAGTTTCTGGCCATTAGCATGGCAAGCTAGAACCACAGTGAAGGATGACTTCTCATTCCCTGTGGTGCGAATATTCACCGTACGTGCTCCCGTTGTATCCACAGTGCGGTTCACAGGAATATCAAAAGTCAGTGGAACCTCGTCCATGTTGATAATGTTCTCTGGCCGGATCTTTTTTTCAGCTATCTTGTTTTTACAATATGCACGGAAAGTAGCCAGCTTTTCTTGAAAGTCTTTAGGCAGTTGCTGTGAAATAGTAGTCCGTGTGCGGATGGAGAGATTGCGTCTTTTCATGAACCGGAAACCTGTCGCTTAGTAGGAGCCATTTTGTGGTCTTTACAGATGTAAACACACAAAGGAAATGAAACGTACGGTAATATCCGCGCGCTTCTTCTTCTTCTTCTTCTACGCGGGCGGGTGGTTGCTTACAGTAGAAGAAGAAGCGCTTCCTGTTCTATGGGGGCGGGTGCTTACCTTGGCGGTTGCTTGCGTAGAAGAAGAAGCACTTCCTCTTCTACGGGGAAAAAAGATGGCGGCTGTTTACCGTAGTTGCGAGACCGAAACTTTATGAAAATGAATCTTAATATTAATCCATATATAAAGCGCACCGGGTTATAAGCCGCACTGTCAGCTTTTGAGTAAATTTGTGGTTTTTAGGTGCGGCTAATAGTGCGGAAAATACGGTAACACGTGGCTTGGCATTGTCTTGCTGAAATAAGCAGGGGCGTCCATGGTAACGTTGCTTGGATGGCAACATATGTTGCTCCAAAAGCTGTATGTACCTTTCAGCATTAATGGTGCCTTCACAGATGTGTAAGTTACCCATGTCTTGGGCACTAATACACCCCCATACCATCACACATGCTGCCTTTTACACTTTGCGCCTAGAACAATCCGGATGGTTCTTTTCCTCTTTGGTCCGGAGGACGCGACGTCCACAGTTTCCAAAAACAATTTGAAATGTGGACTCGTCAGACCACAGAACACTTTTCCACTTTGTATCAGTCCATCTTAGATGAGCTCAGGCCCAGCGAAGCCGACGGCGTTTCTGGGTGTTGTTGATAAACGTTTTTTGCCTTGCATAGGAGAGTTTTAACTTGCACTTACAGATGTAGCGACCAACTGTAGTTACTGACAGTGGGTTTCTGAAGTGTTCCTGAGCCCATGTGGTGATATCCTTTACACACTGATGTCGCTTGTTGATGCAGTACAGCCTGAGGGATGGAAGGTCACGGGCTTAGCTGCTTACGTGCAGTGATTTCTCCACATTCTCTGAACCCTTTGATGATATTACGGGCCGTAGATGGTGAAATCCCTAAATTCCTTGCAACAGCTGGTTGAGAATGTTTTTTCTTAAACTGTTCAACAATTTGCTCATGCAATAGTTAACAAAGTGGTGACCCTCGCCCCATCCTTGTTTGTGAACGACTGAGCATTTCATGGAATCTACTTTTATACCCAATCATGGCACCCACCTGTTCCCAATTTGCCTGTTCACCTGTGGGATGTTCCAAATAAGTGTTTGATGAGCATTCCTCAACTTTATCAGTATTTATTGCCACCTTTCCCAACTTCTTTGTCACGTGTTGCTGGCATCAAATTCTAAAGTTAATGATTATTTGCAAAGAGCCTGGCGACGCATGCGCGTTTATCATAACTCTCTCTCTCTCTCTGTCTCTGCCCCTCCCTCACCAATGCTGCTGCACGCACAATTTGTTTTGTTTTTAACCCCTTCTTAACCCTGGACGTACATTGAAAATACACGCAACTTTAACTCAAAATGCCGGATATTTGAGGCATTTAAGAAACTCCGCCCGGACAGCTCTGCAAAAGAGGACATGTGAGGGGAAAAAAGGACGTATGGTCAGTCTATTTAATGTAGACACATAGAATCATCATATTGCTGTGATTATATGCATCAAGTGTTCATTCAAGGCTAAGGCAAAATATCCACATATACAGAACTGTCTCAGAAAATTAGAATATTGTGATACATTTTCTGTAATGCAATTAAAAAATCAAAAATATCATACATTCTGGATTCATTACACATCAACTGAAATATTGCGAGCCTTTTATTATTTTAATATTGCTGATTATGGCATACAGCTTAAGAAAACTCAAAAATCGCATCTCAAAAAATTAGAATATTTCCTCAGACCAAGTAAAAAAAAAAAAGATTTATAACAGCAAAACAAAATCAAACATTTTAAAATGTCAATTAATGCACTCAGTACTTGGTTGGGAATCCTTTTGCACGGATTACTGCATCAATGCGGCGTGGCATGGAGGCAATCAGCCTGTGGCATTGCTGAGGTGTTATGGATGCCCAGGATGCTTCAAAAGCAGCCTTTAGCTCATTTGCATTATTGGGTCTGGTGTCTTTCAGCTTCTTCTTCACAATACCCCACAAATTCTCTAGGGGGTTCAGGTCAGGGGAGTTGGCAGGCCAATGGAGGACAGTAATGCCATGGTCAGTACACCAGTTACTGGTGGTTTTGGCACTGTGGGCAGGTGCCAGATCATGCTGGAAAATGAAATCATCATCTCCATAGAGCTTTTCAACAGATGGAAGCATGTCGTGCATTGATGCAGTAATCCGTGCAAAAGGATTCCCAACCAAGTACTGAGTGCATTAATTGACATTTTAAAATGTTTGATTTTGTTTTGCTGTTATAAATCTTTTTTTTGCAGCATCGCGTGGACATCGGGGGCGGTACCACTGGATTGGCAGACCGGGGTGGTGGTTCCTCTCTTTAAGAAGGGGAACCGGAGGGTGTGTTCTAACTATCGTGGGATCACACTCCCCAGCCTTCCCGGTAAGGTCTATTCAGGTGTACTGGAGAGGAGGCTACGCCGGATAGTCCAACCTCGGATTCAGGAGGAACAGTGTGGTTTTCGTCCTGGTCGTGGAACTGTGGACCAGCTCTATACTCTCGGCAGGGTCCTTGAGGGTGCATGGGAGTTTGCCCAACCAGTCTACATGTGTTTTGTGGACTTGGAGAAGGCATTCGACCGTGTCCCTCGGGAAGTCCTGTGGGGAGTGCTCAGAGAGTATGGGGTATCGGACTGTCTGATTGTGGCGGTCCGCTCCCTGTATGATCAGTGCCAGAGCTTGGTCCGCATTGCCGGTAGTAAGTCGGACACGTTTCCAGTGAGGGTTGGACTCCGCCAAGGCTGCCCTTTTTCACCCATTCTGTTCATAACTTTTATGGACAGAATTTCTAGGCGCAGTCAAGGCGTTGAGGGGATCTGGTTTGGTGGCTGCAGGATTAGGTCTCTGCTTTTTGCAGATGATGTGGTCCTGATGGCTTCATCTGGCCAGGATCTTCAGCTCTCACTGGATCGGTTCGCAGCCGAGTGTGAAGCGACTGGGATGAGAATCAGCACCTCCAAGTCCGAGTCCATGGTTCTCGCCCGGAAAAGGGTGGAGTGCCATCTCCGGGTTGGGGAGGAGATCTTGCCCCAAGTGGAGGAGTGCAAGTACCTCGGAGTCTTGTTCACGAGTGAGGGAAGAGTGAATCGTGAGATCGACAGGCGGATCGGTGCGGCGTCTTCAGTAATGCGGACGCTGTATCGGTCCGTTGTGGTGAAGAAGGAGCTGAGCCGGAAGGCAAAGCTCTCAATTTACCGGTCGATCTACGTTCCCATCCTCACCTATGGTCATGAGCTTTGGGTTATGACCGAAAGGACAAGATCACGGGTACAAGCGGCCCAAATGAGTTTCCTCCGCCGGGTGGCGGGGCTCTCCCTTAGAGATAGGGTGAGAAGCTCTGTCATCCGGGAGGAGCTCAAAGTAAAGCCGCTGCTCCTCCACATGGAGAGGAGCCAGATGAGGTGGTTCGGGCATCTGGTCAGGATGCCACCCTAACGCCTCCCTAGGGAGGTGTTTAGGGCACGTCCGACCGGTAGGAGGCCGCGAGGAAGACCCAGGACACGTTGGGAAGACTATGTCTCCCGGCTGGCCTGGGAACGCCTCGGGGTCCCCCGGGAGGAGCTGGACGAAGTGGCTGGGGAGAGGGAAGTCTGGGCTTCCCTGCTTAGGCTGCTGCCCCCGCGACCCGACCTCGGATAAGCGGAAGAAGATGGATGGATGGATGGATGGAATCTTTTTTTTTTTACTTGGCCTGAGAAAATATTCTAATTTTTTGAGATACGACTTTTGAGTCGTATCATAATCAGCAATATTAAAATAATAAAAGGCTTGCAATATTTCAGTGGATGTGTAATGAATCCAGAATGTATGACATTTTTGTTTTTTTAATTGCATTACAGAAAATAAAGGATTTTATCACAAAATTCTAATTTTCTGAGCCAGTCCTGTATATGGTGTATCGTGACAAAAAGCCATTTCGCCCAGCCCTACTTTAAGTGAAAACAAATATCAAGCAAATGCATCCGGATGGTACTATTATTAGGGCCCGCATGGCCCATTGTATAAGGACTCCCTTTGGGAGTCCTTATGCAATGGGACATAAGGACCTATTGAATTTGTAACGTTTTATTCTTTATTATTATTATTATTCTTCCGCAACTTTGCGCTGCAATTTGACCCCCTTAACATACTTCAAAACTCACCAAATTTTACACACACATCAGTAATATATGGCAAAACTTTTTATCAAAAAACCAAACCTCAAAATTTAAAATTGCGCTCTAGCGCCCCCTACGGAAAAAAACTAGACTCCCTGTAACTCCCTCTAGGAAGGTCGGAGAGACATGAAACAAAAACCTCTATGTAGGTGTGACTTAGACCTAGATTTCATAATAGTATATTCTCGGGCAAAAATCAACAGGAAGTTGGCAATTCCCCCTTCAAGACAAAAAAGTACTAAAAACAGTAACTTTTGCCTCTTTGAGCTGTATTTTGACCCCCTTAACATGCTTCAAAACTCACCAAACTGAACGCACACATTGCGATCTAAAAAAAAAACCTAACCCCAAATCTCAAAATTGCGCTCTACTGCAATTTTTTAATAAAACGCAAAAAAAACTGCTCCTCGGAAGAAAAAAATGACAAAACTGCCTGTAACTCCCACTGGGAAGGTCGGAGAGACATGAAACAAAAACCTCTATGTAGGTCTCACTTAGACCTACATTTCATAAATTGACAACCCCCCAGCAAAAATCAACAGGAAGTTTGCTATTCCCCCTTCAAAACAATTTTTATTGTAAAAACCGGTCACCTTCCTTCAAAAACGATCTCCTCTGAGCGCGTTTGTCGTTTCGCCTTCAAACTAACACAGGAGAGAGATTGAACCCTTGTGATTACAATGGCAGAAGCGCTTTTTTTCTAACTGCTCCGGTTTTGATTTTATGACCCTTCAAAGACCCGCTGCGCTGATGCTGCTGCGCTGCTGTTTTTTTTAAGATGGCTGCTTAAAAGCAGGAAGCACCAACGTGCCCACACAATGCAGACAAGGTAGGTACACTAGACAAAAGTCTTGGGACACTTCAGACTAAAAGTAGACAAAAGTATTGGGACACTTAGGACTAGCACCTGCCAAATACGCGGGCCCGACCAATGCTGCTTGCAGCTTTAATTATTATTATTATTCTTCCGCAACTTTGCGCTGCAATTTGACCCCCTTAACATACTTCAAAACTCACCAAATTTTACACACACATCAGTAATATACGGCAAAACTTTTTATAAAAAAACCAAACCTCAAAATTTAAAATTGCGCTCTAGCGCCCCCTACGAAAAAAAAAACTAGACTGCCTGTAACTCCCTCTAGGAAGGTCGGAGAGACATGAAACAAAAACCTCTATGTAGGTGTGACTTAGACCTAGATTTCATAATAGTATATTCTCGGGCAAAAATCAACAGGAAGTTGGCAATTCCCCCTTCAAGACAAAAAAGTACTAAAAACAGTAACTTTTGCCTCTTTGAGCTGTATTTTGACCCCCTTAACATGCTTCAAAACTCACCAAACTGAACGCACACATCAGGACTGGCAAACATTGCGATCTAAAAAAAACAAACCTAACCCCAAATCTCAAAATGGCGCTCTACTGCAATTTTTTAATAAAACGCAAAAAAAACTGCTCCTCGGAAGAAAAAAATGACAAAACTGCCTCTATGTAGGTCTCACTTAGACCTACATTTCATAAATTGACAACCCCCAGCAAAAATCAACAGGAAGTTTGCTATTCCCCCTTCAAAACAAATTTTTTGTAAAAACCGGTCACCTTCCTTCAAAAACGATCTCCTCTGAGCGCGTTTGTCGTTTCGCCTTCAAACTAACACAGGAGAGGGATTGAACCCTTGTGATTACAATGACGGAAGCGCTTTTTTTCTAACTGCTCCGGTTTTGATTTTATGACCCTTCCAAGACCCGCTGCGCTGATGCTGCTGCGCTGCTGTTTTTTTTAAGATGGCTGCTTAAAAGCAGGAAGCACCAACGTGCCCACACAATGCAGACAAGGTAGGTACACTAGACAAACGTCTTGGGACACTTCAGACTAAAAGTAGACAAAAGTATTGGGACACTTAGGACTAGCACCTGCCAAATACGCGGGCCCGAACAACGCTGCTTGCAGCTTTAATTATTATTCTTTTTTCTTCTGCCCCCACATTAAACTGTAATTTGACCCACTTAACATGCTTCAAAACTCACCATATTTGACCCACACATCAGGACCTGCGAAAATTACCTTTTTTTAAAAAAACCGAACCCCAAAACTCCAAATTGCGCTCTAGCGCCCCCTAGGGAAAAAAACAAACTAGACTGCCTATATCTCCCACTAGGAAGATCGGAGAGACATGAAACAAAAACCTTTATGTAGGTCTGACTCAGACCTAGTTTTCATAATTGTATATCATCGGGCAGAAATCTACAGGAAGTTGGCTATTCCCCCTTCAAGACAAAAAAGTACTAAAAACAGTCACTTTTGCCTCTTTGAGCTGCAATTTGACCCCCTTAACATGCTTCAAAACTCACCAAACTGAACGCACACATCAGGACTGGCAAAAACTGTGATCTAATAAAAAAACCTAACCCCAAATTCAAAAATTGCGCTCTACAGCAATTTTTGAATAAAACGGAGAAAAATGTGCTCCTCGGAAGAAAACAATTACAAAACTGCCTGTAACTCCCACTGGGAAGGTCGGAGAGACATGAAACAAAAACCTCTATGTAGGTCTCACTTAGACCTACATTTCATAAATTGACAACCCCCAGCAAAAATCAACAGGAAGTTTGCTATTCCCCCTTCAAAACAAATCTTTTGTAAAAACCGGTCACCTTCCTTCAAAAACTATCTCCTCTGAGCGCGTTTGTCGTTTCGCCTTCAAACTAACACAGGAGAGGGATTGAACCCTTGTGATTACAATGGCAGAAGCGCTTTTTTTTCTAACTGCTCCGGTTTTGATTTTATGACCCTTCAAAGACCCGCTGCGCTGCTGTTTTTTTTAAGATGGCTGCTTAAAAGCAGGAAGCACCAACGTGCCCACACAATGCAGACAAGGTAGGTACACTAGACAAAAGTCTTGGGACACTTCAGACTAAAAGTAGACAAAAGTATTGGGACACTTATGACTATCACTGGACAAAAGTATTGGGACATTTAGGACTAGCACCTGCCAAATATGCGGGCCCGACCAATGCTGCTTGGTACTATTATTTTCTGTGCAACTCACCTTCCTTTTGCAGACAAAGTCAATAATGCTGTCGGGGCTGCTGCGCACCACACTCTGCTTGCAGAGCAACACGGCCGACACGAAGCCATCTTTCTTGGACACAAAGCGCTGCTCCAAGTAAAACGCCTTGTCATCCCATCCCACCACTTTGGTCCGGATCTCGAAGGCCTCGCCGAACGCCAGGGAGCGGCGGTAGCGGATCGTGGAGGCCCCCACCACCATCTTGGCCCCCATCCTGAACAAGGCCATGAAGATGCCGTTGCACATGTTGTGGTGGAAGCGGGCGAAGTCACACTCCCTCAGGTAGCGGGAGTTGTTCATGTGGCCTTTGTAGTCCACGTCGTGAGGGAGGACTATGCCGGGCACACTTCCCTCCGCCAGGATGTCCTTCATCTTGGGCTGGAAGAAGGTTGTGACGAAGACCTGCGCCCCTCGCAGGAAGTACCACACGTCCACGGTGCAGAAGAGCAGCAGGAGGACTCCCAGCAGCAGCAGCAGCATCATATCTCTGGAACAACACACACAATATTACTAGCATCGTATCTCTGGAACAACACACACAATATTGAATCAATTTAAGTGGACCCCGACTTAAACAAGTGTAAAAACTTATTGGGGTGTTACCATTTAGTGGTCAATTGTAGGGAATATGTACTGTACTATGCTATCTACTAATACAAGTTTCAATCAATCAATCAATGGCAGGTATTCTTTTATCTATTCGGTCTGAGGAGGGCTAAGGACGTGACACGGTTGCTTTAAAAGACGTGAAGTTAAGAAAGCAAGCAAGAGATGTTGTCTTCAACCTTGAAAGGACGATGATGACGGATGCTCGGCCGGTGCTAATGCTAGTCCTCCCCGCTTCACCGTCAAAGACCCGCCGACGTTTAACTGAGCTATTACACAAAAGAGCAATAAAGAAATGCAACCATTAATGCGTTGGCGTGGTGGCTTTATGGCGACATGGCCTACCGTGCGTGGAGAAGAGAGTTGTAACATTTGATGTTCGACGGACTGAAGTCGCCGGCAGACTGGCGCGACTTCCGGGGTAGTGTTAACACGTGACTAATTTCACATTTTATTCTATATATTCTCTGGTTTTTACATCACATTCAATTCAATGTATCCACTATTCATTAAAATGAGTATCAAGAGATTCCTAGCTCTAAGTTATGTTGGTGTACAATGTTATAAAGACGGACTTCCTCATACGAATCTGACACTTCCGGGTTCGTGATGACGCAACAATGTTGGCGCCATAGACATGTTCTAAGTGTACGCAGCATGGAGCGCTGACGAGACGCGGGGCCGCCATCTTGGAGTGGTGATCCGCTCCACTCAATGCAATTCATTTGGCAAGAGCAATGAACTGTCAGCGCATTTAATTCATTTTACCTCACTGAATACCACTGATTTTCACGTGCTTTTTTTTGTCATACGTGTAGCTATAATAAAGGACACATGTTTAATTATTCATAGTTTGCTTAAAAGTAATATGATATTCTTATGCTATAAGTGAGCAGACGTCCGAGATCAAAACTGGGAATATAATCCCAGAGAAGGGGGGAAAAAAACGGTCAGCTATTTTTTAAATTGAAGAAACAATATCCATCCATCCATTTTCGACCGCTTATTCCCTTTGGGGTCGCGGGGGGCGCTGGAGCCTATCTCATGATTAGGTTATATATACATGCCCAGCAGGGCCGGCCCGTGGCATAGGCCGTATAGGCAAATGCTAAGGGCGCCGTCCATCAGGGGGCGCCACGCAAGTGCCACAAATGTTGGAGAGAAAAAAAAAAAAAGAGAAAAAAAGTTGGTACTATTATTTCTAAATACAAAAAATAATCCCACGTTAATTAAAATGCAAAGTAAAGCCTATTTAATAGAAATATTATTTGTTACAACATCCCCCCCCCCCCCCCCCCCGCCCGCACGGTGCGCCCCCTCCCTTCCCGTATCATGACTCTTTTTGGACGTCACCACATCAAAAAAATTAACACAAGATGTCAAAACGGCCAAAACTGTCAGGTGCCCAGGGAAGAAAAAAGAGAAAAGAAGAGGAGGAGAAACGAGAAAAAGACAGAGGTAGCAAGTAGGTAACGTTAGCCTACATGAAATGATTTGTCTGTTACAGAATGTGATAGTAACCTGGCTTTTTAGCATTAAGCTAATGTTACATGAGTCGGCAATTGCTAATCAATAAATAGCTAGTTCTGTTTTAACGTCGGGTTAATATTGTGGAGGGGGCTAAATTGTTATGGAAAATAATAATGTAACGTTAGGTAATTACAGTACTCCCACCTACATTCCTCTGGGACATTTGTTTTATATATTTTAAGCAGGTGTTTTTTGTTTACATTGTTATTGCCTTCTGGTTAGCTAATGTTTGCCCTGCAGGTAATAGTCACTTTTCCACCCCTTTATATATTAGGTATAGTTGTAAGTAAAAAAAAAAAGGTCAAAGACAAAGCTATTCGGTTTCTTGTGAGTATATACACTTCACTGCCGATGTGGGGGGGCGCCACCTAAAATCTTGCCTAGGGCGCCAGATTGGTTAGGGCCGGGCCTGATGCCCAGGGGTGCTCACACTTTTTCTGCAGGCGAGCTACTTTTCAATTGATCAAGTCATGGGGATCTACCTCATTCATATATATAATTTATATTTACTTATTTATGAAATATATGTTTTTGTTAATAAATTAAAGGTGTTTAATGATAATGCAATCATGTTTAACACATAGTTAATATTGTTAATAAATTAAAGGTGTTTAATGATAATACAAGTATGTTTAATACATATAGTTAATATTGTTAACAAGTTAAAGGTGTTTACAGATAATGCAAGTATGTTTAATACATATAGTTAATATTGTTAACAAGTTAAAGGTGTTTACAGATAATGCAAGTATGTTTAATACATATAGTTAATATTGTTAACAAGTTAAAGGTGTTTACAGATAATGCAAGTATGTTTAATACATATAGTTAATATTGTTAACAAGTTAAAGGTGTTTACAGATAATGCAAGCATGTTTAATACATATAATTAATATTGTTAACAAGTTAAAGGTGTTTAATGATAATACAAGCATGTTTAATACATATAGTTAATATTATTAATAAGTTAAAGGTGTTTAAAGATAATACAAGCATGTTTAACACATATAGTTAATATTGTTAACAAGTTAAAGGTGTTTAATGATAATACAAGCATGTTTAATACATATAGTTAATATTATTAATAAGTTAAAGGTGTTTAAAGATAATACAAGCATGTTTAACACATATAGTTAATATTGTTAATAAGTCAAAGGTGTTTAAAGATAATACAAGCATGTTTAACACATATAGATTCCTTTCTTTCATGAAGACAAGAATATAAGTTGGTGTATTACCTGATTCTGATGACTTGCATTGATTGGAATCAGACAGTGGTGCTAAAAACGTCCGCATTTTCGAATGGAGGAGAAAAAAAAAGTCCTCCTTTCTGTCCAATACCACATGAAAGTGGTTGGTTTTTGGCATCTTATTTGTCCAGCTTCCGTACTCCTTTGTATACACTTTACAAGAAATCCATTGTCGGCAAACTCCGTAACTTGCTAGCTTGTGCACGCCAGCTTTCTGAGACTCTTATTTTGTTAGCGCAACTGTGCAACTGTGCAGTCGGTCTTTGGAGTTTTGACGACAGGTACGGCGCCAGAGTCTGTTGAAATAAAGTGTTTCTCGCCTTCCAGTCGATAATTTTAATGAGCTGGCAGCAGCCAGCGTCATCTCAGAAGACCCTCGGGTGCCGTGAATGTCAATCAAGTGACGAAAGTGACGTCATAGTGAAGATTTATGATCGCTCATTTTTAGGACTATTTTTTTAATGGCTGGCTGGTGATCGACTGACACACCCTCCGAGATCGACCGGTAGCTCGCGATCGACGTAATGAGCACCCCTGTACATGCCTATATCCTACATAAACAATGTATGACCACATTAGATATCTATATATCTTATAGACTGTATCTCTGTTGCTGCAGCAGCAGAGAGTTTATTCTGTCTTGACACTTTGTGACACTTGACACAAAATTGGGTTGGAAAGCTAGTTGTATAATAATGTATAGCCACTGTCCATTTGATGGTCTAGTTAGCTAACATATATTACCCCCCTACACAATCTGGATTGTGGTCCTAACTTTTACCCCTGTTGGCTTTTACAATCTTTATCTTCATCATTTATTTCAACATTATGTTATTCAAGTATGACATTTTTAAGTATAATTAATTTCTTTGACAAGCAATTCTATTATGGTCATACCCTTGTTTGCTAGCGGCTACGATTTCAGTACTATTGAAGATCTTTGCTCCTTCTCAACTCTGTGCTAGTATTCTTTTCACAAAATACAACCAATAGTACGTTCATGTTAAATCTTACTTGTGAAAAGTAATCCCCCGATTCCTATTTTCAACAGTCCGCTCATTTGAGCAGGAAAACGCTGAACACCATCTTTGTTTTCTACCTGTGAACTGTCAGTTTAGCATCTTTGTTTTCTACCTGTGAACTGTCAGTTTAGCATCTTTTTTTTCTACCCGTCAATTGTCAGTTTAGCATCTTTGTTTTCTACCTGTCAACTGTCAGTTTAGCATCTTTGTTTTCTACCCGTCAACTGTCAGTTTAGCATCTTTTTTTCTACCCGTCAACTGTCAGTTCAGCATCTTTGTTTTCTACCTGTCAACTGTCAGTTTAGCATCTTTGTTTTCTACCCGTCAACTGTCAGTTTAGCATCTTTGTTTTCTACCCGTCAACTGTCAGTTTAGCATCTTTGTTTTCTACCCGTCAACTGTCAGTTTAGCATCTTTGTTTTCTACCTGTCAACTGTCAGTTTAGCATCTTTGTTTTCTACCCGTCAACTGTCATTTTAGCATCTTTGTTTTCCACCCGTCAACGGTCAGTTTAGCATCTTTTTTTTCTACCTGTCAACTGTCAGTTTAGCATCTTTGTTTTCTACCTGTCAACTGTCAGTTTAGCATTTTTGTTTTCTACCTGTCAATTGTTAGTTTAGCATCTTTGTTTTCTACCTGTCAACTGTCAGTTTAGCATATTTGTTTTCTACCTGTCAAATGTCAGTTTAGCATCTTTGTTTTCTACCCGTCAACGGTCAGTTTAGCATCTTTGTTTTCTACCCGTCAACTGTCTGTTTAGCATCTTTGTTTTCCACCCGTCAACGGTCAGTTTAGCATCTTTTTTTTCTACCTGTCAACTGTCAGTTTAGCATCTTTGTTTTCTACCTGTCAACTGTCAGTTTAGCATTTTTGTTTTCTACCTGTCAATTGTTAGTTTAGCATCTTTGTTTTCTACCTGTCAACTGTCAGTTTAGCATATTTGTTTTCTACCTGTCAATTGTCAGTTTAGCATCTTTGTTTTCTACCCGTCAACGGTCAGTTTAGCATCTTTGTTTTCTACCCGTCAACTGTCAGTTTAGCATCTTTGTTTTCTACCCGTCAACTGTCAGTTTAGCATCTTTGTTTTCTACCTGTCAACTGTCAGTTTAGCATCTTTGTTTTCTACCCGTCAACTGTCAGTTTAGCATCTTTGTTTTCTACCTGTCAACTGTCAGTTAAGCATCTTTGTTTTCTACCTGTCAACTGTCATTTTAGCATCTTTGTTTTCCACCCGTCAACGGTCAGTTTAGCATCTTTTTTTTCTACCTGTCAACTGTCAGTTTAGCATCTTTGTTTTCTACCCGTCAACTGTCAGTTTAGCATTTTTGTTTTCTACCTGTCAATTGTTAGTTTAGCATCTTTGTTTTCTACCTGTCAACTGTCAGTTTAGCATCTTTGTTTTCTACCCGTCAACTGTCTGTTTAGCATCTTTGTTTTCCACCCGTCAACGGTCAGTTTAGCATCTTTTTTTTCTACCTGTCAACTGTCAGTTTAGCATCTTTGTTTTCTACCTGTCAACTGTCAGTTTAGCATTTTTGTTTTCTACCTGTCAATTGTTAGTTTAGCATCTTTGTTTTCTACCTGTCAACTGTCAGTTTAGCATCTTTGTTTTCTACCTGTCAACTGTCAGTTTAGCATCTTTGTTTTCTACCCGTCAACTGTCAGTTTAGCATCTTTGTTTTCTACCCGTCAACTGTCAGTTTAGCATCTTTGTTTTCTACCCGTCAACTGTCAGTTTAGCATCTTTGTTTTCTACCTGTCAACTGTCAGTTTAGCATCTTTGTTTTCTACCCGTCAACTGTCTGTTTAGCATCTTTGTTTTCTACCCGTCAGCTGTCAGTTTAGCATCTTTGTTTTCTACCCGTCAACTGTCATTTTAGCATCTTTGTTTTCCACCCGTCAACGGTCAGTTTAGCATCTTTTTTTTCTACCTGTCAACTGTCAGTTTAGCATCTTTGTTTTCTACCTGTCAACCGTCAGTTTAGCATTTTTGTTTTCTACCTGTCAATTGTTAGTTTAGCATCTTTGTTTTCTACCTGTCAACTGTCAGTTTAGCATATTTGTTTTCTACCTGTCAATTGTCAGTTTAGCATCTTTGTTTTCTACCCGTCAACGGTCAGTTTAGCATCTTTGTTTTCTACCCGTCAACTGTCAGTTTAGCATCTTTGTTTTCTACCCGTCAACTGTCAGTTTAGCATCTTTGTTTTCTACCTGTCAACTGTCAGTTTAGCATCTTTGTTTTCTACCCGTCAACTGTCAGTTTAGCATCTTTGTTTTCTACCTGTCAACTGTCAGTTAAGCATCTTTGTTTTCTACCTGTCAACTGTCATTTTAGCATCTTTGTTTTCCACCCGTCAACGGTCAGTTTAGCATCTTTTTTTTCTACCTGTCAACTGTCAGTTTAGCATCTTTGTTTTCTACCCGTCAACTGTCAGTTTAGCATTTTTGTTTTCTACCTGTCAATTGTTGGTTTAGCATCTTTGTTTTCTACCTGTCAACTGTCAGTTTAGCATATTTGTTTGCTACCTGTCAACTGTCAGTTTAGCATCTTTGTTTTCTACCTGTCAACTGTCAGTTTAACATCTTTGTTTTCTACCTGTCAACTGTCAGTTCAGCATCTTTGTTTTCTACCTGTCAACTGTCAGTTTAGCATCTTTGTTTTCTACCCGTCAACTGTCAGTTTAGCATCTTTGTTTTCTACCCGTCAACTGTCAGTTTAGCATCTTTGTTTTCTACCCGTCAACTGTCAGTTTAGCATCTTTGTTTTCTACCTGTCAACTGTCAGTTTAGCATCTTTGTTTTCTACCCGTCAACTGTCTGTTTAGCATCTTTGTTTTCTACCCGTCAGCTGTCAGTTTAGCATCTTTGTTTTCTACGCGTCAACTGTCAGTTTAGCATCTTTGTTTTCTACCTGTCAACTGTCAGTTTAGCATCTTTGTTTTCTACCTGTCAACTGTCAATTTAGCATCTTTGTTTTCGACCTGTCAACTGTCAGTTTAGCATCTTTGTTTTCTACCTGTCAACTGTCAGTTTAGCATCTTTGTTTTCTACCTGTCAACTGTCAGTTTAGCATCTTTGTTTTCTACCTGTCAACTGTCTGTTTAGCATCTTTGTTTTCTACCTGTCAACTGTCAGTTTAGCATCTTTGTTTTCTACCTGTCAACTGTCAGTTTAGCATCTTTGTTTTCTACCTGTCAACTGTCAGTTTAGCATCTTTGTTTTCTACCTGTCAACTGTCAGTTTAGCATCTTTGTTTGCTACCTGTCAACTGTCAGTTTAGCATCTTTGTTTTCTACCCGTCAACTGTCTGTTTAGCATCTTTGTTTTCTACCCGTCAGCTGTCAGTTTAGCATCTTTGTTTTCTACCCGTCAACTGTCATTTTAGCATCTTTGTTTTCCACCCGTCAACGGTCAGTTTAGCATCTTTTTTTTCTACCTGTCAACTGTCAGTTTAGCATCTTTGTTTTCTACCCGTCAACTGTCAGTTTAGCATTTTTGTTTTCTACCTGTCAATTGTTAGTTTAGCATCTTTGTTTTCTACCCGTCAACGGTCAGTTTAGCATCTTTGTTTTCTACCTGTCAACTGTCAGTTTAGCATCTTTGTTTTCTACCTGTCAACTGTCAGTTTAGCATCTTTGTTTTCTACCCGTCAACTGTCAGTTTAGCATCTTTGTTTTCTACCCGTCAACTGTCGGTTTAGCATCTTTTTTTTCTACCTGTCAACTGTCAGTTTAGCATCTTTGTTTTCTACCCGTCAACTGTCAGTTTAGCATTTTTGTTTTCTACCTGTCAATTGTTAGTTTAGCATCTTTGTTTTCTACCTGTCAACTGTCAGTTTAGCATCTTTGTTTTCTACCCGTCAACTGTCTGTTTAGCATCTTTGTTTTCCACCCGTCAACGGTCAGTTTAGCATCTTTTTTTTCTACCTGTCAACTGTCAGTTTAGCATCTTTGTTTTCTACCTGTCAACTGTCAGTTTAGCATTTTTGTTTTCTACCTGTCAATTGTTAGTTTAGCATCTTTGTTTTCTACCTGTCAACTGTCAGTTTAGCATCTTTGTTTTCTACCTGTCAACTGTCAGTTTAGCATCTTTGTTTTCTACCCGTCAACTGTCAGTTTAGCATCTTTGTTTTCTACCCGTCAACTGTCAGTTTAGCATCTTTGTTTTCTACCCGTCAACTGTCAGTTTAGCATCTTTGTTTTCTACCTGTCAACTGTCAGTTTAGCATCTTTGTTTTCTACCCGTCAACTGTCTGTTTAGCATCTTTGTTTTCTACCCGTCAGCTGTCAGTTTAGCATCTTTGTTTTCTACCCGTCAACTGTCATTTTAGCATCTTTGTTTTCCACCCGTCAACGGTCAGTTTAGCATCTTTTTTTTCTACCTGTCAACTGTCAGTTTAGCATCTTTGTTTTCTACCTGTCAACCGTCAGTTTAGCATTTTTGTTTTCTACCTGTCAATTGTTAGTTTAGCATCTTTGTTTTCTACCTGTCAACTGTCAGTTTAGCATATTTGTTTTCTACCTGTCAATTGTCAGTTTAGCATCTTTGTTTTCTACCCGTCAACGGTCAGTTTAGCATCTTTGTTTTCTACCCGTCAACTGTCAGTTTAGCATCTTTGTTTTCTACCCGTCAACTGTCAGTTTAGCATCTTTGTTTTCTACCTGTCAACTGTCAGTTTAGCATCTTTGTTTTCTACCCGTCAACTGTCAGTTTAGCATCTTTGTTTTCTACCTGTCAACTGTCAGTTAAGCATCTTTGTTTTCTACCTGTCAACTGTCATTTTAGCATCTTTGTTTTCCACCCGTCAACGGTCAGTTTAGCATCTTTTTTTTCTACCTGTCAACTGTCAGTTTAGCATCTTTGTTTTCTACCCGTCAACTGTCAGTTTAGCATTTTTGTTTTCTACCTGTCAATTGTTGGTTTAGCATCTTTGTTTTCTACCTGTCAACTGTCAGTTTAGCATATTTGTTTGCTACCTGTCAACTGTCAGTTTAGCATCTTTGTTTTCTACCTGTCAACTGTCAGTTTAACATCTTTGTTTTCTACCTGTCAACTGTCAGTTTAGCATCTTTGTTTTCTACCTGTCAACTGTCAGTTTAGCATCTTTGTTTTCTACCCGTCAACTGTCAGTTTAGCATCTTTGTTTTCTACCCGTCAACTGTCAGTTTAGCATCTTTGTTTTCTACCCGTCAACTGTCAGTTTAGCATCTTTGTTTTCTACCTGTCAACTGTCAGTTTAGCATCTTTGTTTTCTACCCGTCAACTGTCTGTTTAGCATCTTTGTTTTCTACCCGTCAGCTGTCAGTTTAGCATCTTTGTTTTCTACGCGTCAACTGTCAGTTTAGCATCTTTGTTTTCTACCTGTCAACTGTCAGTTTAGCATCTTTGTTTTCTACCTGTCAACTGTCAATTTAGCATCTTTGTTTTCGACCTGTCAACTGTCAGTTTAGCATCTTTGTTTTCTACCTGTCAACTGTCAGTTTAGCATCTTTGTTTTCTACCTGTCAACTGTCAGTTTAGCATCTTTGTTTTCTACCTGTCAACTGTCTGTTTAGCATCTTTGTTTTCTACCTGTCAACTGTCAGTTTAGCATCTTTGTTTTCTACCTGTCAACTGTCAGTTTAGCATCTTTGTTTTCTACCTGTCAACTGTCAGTTTAGCATCTTTGTTTTCTACCTGTCAACTGTCAGTTTAGCATCTTTGTTTGCTACCTGTCAACTGTCAGTTTAGCATCTTTGTTTTCTACCCGTCAACTGTCTGTTTAGCATCTTTGTTTTCTACCCGTCAGCTGTCAGTTTAGCATCTTTGTTTTCTACCCGTCAACTGTCATTTTAGCATCTTTGTTTTCCACCCGTCAACGGTCAGTTTAGCATCTTTTTTTTCTACCTGTCAACTGTCAGTTTAGCATCTTTGTTTTCTACCTGTCAACTGTCAGTTTAGCATTTTTGTTTTCTACCTGTCAATTGTTAGTTTAGCATCTTTGTTTTCTACCCGTCAACGGTCAGTTTAGCATCTTTGTTTTCTACCTGTCAACTGTCAGTTTAGCATCTTTGTTTTCTACCTGTCAACTGTCAGTTTAGCATCTTTGTTTTCTACCCGTCAACTGTCAGTTTAGCATCTTTGTTTTCTACCCGTCAACTGTCAGTTTAGCATCTTTGTTTTCTACCCGTCAACTGTCAGTTTAGCATCTTTGTTTTCTACCTGTCAACTGTCAGTTTAGCATCTTTGTTTTCTACCCGTCAACTGTCATTTTAGCATCTTTGTTTTCCACCCGTCAATGGTCAGTTTAGCATCTTTTTTTTCTACCCGTCAACTGTCAGTTTAGCATCTTTGTTTTCTACCCGTCAACTGTCAGTTTAGCATCTTTGTTTTCTACCCGTCAACTGTCAGTTTAGCTTCTTTTTTTTCTACCTGTCAACTGTCAGTTTAGCATCTTTGTTTTCTACCCGTCAACTGTCAGTTTAGCATCTTTGTTTTCTACCCGTCAACTGTCAGTTTAGCATCTTTGTTTTCTACCCGTCAACTGTCAGTTTAGCATCTTTGTTTTCTACCCGTCAACTGTCAGTTTAGCATCTTTGTTTTCTACCCGTCAACTGTCAGTTTAGCATCTTTGTTTTCTACCCGTCAACTGTCAGTTTAGCATCTTTGTTTTCTACCCGTCAACTGTCAGTTTAGCATCTTTGTTTTCTACCCGTCAGCTGTCAGTTTAGCATCTTTGTTTTCTACCCGTCAACTGTCAGTTTAGCATTTTTGTTTTCTACCTGTCAATTGTTAGTTTAGCATCTTTGTTTTCTACCTGTCAACTGTCAGTTTAGCATATTTGTTTTCTACCTGTCAATTGTCAGTTTAGCATCTTTGTTTTCTACCCGTCAACGGTCAGTTTAGCATCTTTGTTTTCTACCCGTCAACTGTCAGTTTAGCATCTTTGTTTTCTACCCGTCAACTGTCAGTTTAGCATCTTTGTTTTCTACCCGTCAACTGTCAGTTTAGCATCTTTGTTTTCTACCCGTCAACTGTCATTTTAGCATCTTTGTTTTCCACCCGTCAACGGTCAGTTTAGCATCTTTTTTTTCTACCTTTCAACTGTCAGTTTAGCATCTTTGTTTTCCACCCGTCAACGGTCAGTTTAGCATCTTTTTTTTCTACCTGTCAACTGTCAGTTTAGCATCTTTGTTTTCTACCTGTCAACTGTCAGTTTAGCATTTTTGTTTTCTACCTGTCAATTGTTAGTTTAGCATCTTTGTTTTCTACCTGTCAACTGTCAGTTTAGCATCTTTGTTTTCTACCTGTCAACTGTCAGTTTAGCATATTTGTTTTCTACCTGTCAATTGTCAGTTTAGCATATTTGTTTTCTACCTGTCAATTGTCAGTTTAGCATCTTTGTTTTCTACCCGTCAACGGTCAGTTTAGCATCTTTGTTTTCTACCCGTCAACTGTCAGTTTAGCATCTTTGTTTTCTACCCGTCAACTGTCAGTTTAGCATCTTTGTTTTCTACCCGTCAACTGTCAGTTTAGCATCTTTGTTTTCTACCCGTCAACTGTCATTTTAGCATCTTTGTTTTCCACCCGTCAACGGTCAGTTTAGCATCTTTTTTTTCTACCTTTCAACTGTCAGTTTAGCATCTTTGTTTTCCACCCGTCAACGGTCAGTTTAGCATCTTTTTTTTCTACCTGTCAACTGTCAGTTTAGCATCTTTGTTTTCTACCTGTCAACTGTCAGTTTAGCATTTTTGTTTTCTACCTGTCAATTGATAGTTTAGCATCTTTGTTTTCTACCTGTCAACTGTCAGTTTAGCATCTTTGTTTTCTACCTGTCAACTGTCAGTTTAGCATATTTGTTTTCTACCTGTCAATTGTCAGTTTAGCATATTTGTTTTCTACCTGTCAACTGTCAGTTTAGCATCTTTGTTTTCTACCTGTCAACTGTCAGTTTAGCATCTTTGTTTTCTACCCGTCAACTGTCTGTTTAGCATCTTTGTTTTCTACCCGTCAGCTGTCAGTTTAGCATCTTTGTTTTCTACGCGTCAACTGTCAGTTTAGCATCTTTGTTTTCTACCTGTCAACTGTCAGTTTAGCATCTTTGTTTTCTACCTGTCAACTGTCAATTTAGCATCTTTGTTTTCGACCTGTCAACTGTCAGTTTAGCATCTTTGTTTTCTACCTGTCAACTGTCAGTTTAGCATCTTTGTTTTCTACCTGTCAACTGTCAGTTTAGCATCTTTGTTTTCTACCTGTCAACTGTCTGTTTAGCATCTTTGTTTTCTACCTGTCAACTGTCAGTTTAGCATCTTTGTTTTCTACCTGTCAACTGTCAGTTTAGCATCTTTGTGTTCTACCTGTCAACTGTCAGTTTAGCATCTTTGTTTTCTACCTGTCAACTGTCAGTTTAGCATCTTTGTTTGCTACCTGTCAACTGTCAGTTTAGCATCTTTGTTTTCTACCCGTCAACTGTCTGTTTAGCATCTTTGTTTTCTACCCGTCAGCTGTCAGTTTAGCATCTTTGTTTTCTACCCGTCAACTGTCATTTTAGCATCTTTGTTTTCCACCCGTCAACGGTCAGTTTAGCATCTTTTTTTTCTACCTGTCAACTGTCAGTTTAGCATCTTTGTTTTCTACCTGTCAACTGTCAGTTTAGCATTTTTGTTTTCTACCTGTCAATTGTTAGTTTAGCATCTTTGTTTTCTACCCGTCAACGGTCAGTTTAGCATCTTTGTTTTCTACCTGTCAACTGTCAGTTTAGCATCTTTGTTTTCTACCTGTCAACTGTCAGTTTAGCATCTTTGTTTTCTACCCGTCAACTGTCAGTTTAGCATCTTTGTTTTCTACCCGTCAACTGTCGGTTTAGCATCTTTGTTTTCTACCCGTCAACTGTCAGTTTAGCATCTTTGTTTTCTACCTGTCAACTGTCAGTTTAGCATCTTTGTTTTCTACCCGTCAACTGTCATTTTAGCATCTTTGTTTTCCACCCGTCAATGGTCAGTTTAGCATCTTTTTTTTCTACCCGTCAACTGTCAGTTTAGCATCTTTGTTTTCTACCCGTCAACTGTCAGTTTAGCATCTTTGTTTTCTACCCGTCAACTGTCAGTTTAGCTTCTTTTTTTTCTACCTGTCAACTGTCAGTTTAGCATCTTTGTTTTCTACCCGTCAACTGTCAGTTTAGCATCTTTGTTTTCTACCCGTCAACTGTCAGTTTAGCATCTTTGTTTTCTACCCGTCAACTGTCAGTTTAGCATCTTTGTTTTCTACCCGTCAACTGTCAGTTTAGCATCTTTGTTTTCTACCCGTCAACTGTCAGTTTAGCATCTTTGTTTTCTACCCGTCAACTGTCAGTTTAGCATCTTTGTTTTCTACCTGTCAGCTGTCAGTTTAGCATCTTTGTTTTCTACCCGTCAACTGTCAGTTTAGCATCTTTGTTTTCTACCTGTCAACTGTCAGTTTAGCATTTTTGTTTTCTACCTGTCAATTGTTAGTTTAGCATCTTTGTTTTCTACCTGTCAACTGTCAGTTTAGCATATTTGTTTTCTACCTGTCAATTGTCAGTTTAGCATCTTTGTTTTCTACCCGTCAACGGTCAGTTTAGCATCTTTGTTTTCTACCCGTCAACTGTCAGTTTAGCATCTTTGTTTTCTACCCGTCAACTGTCAGTTTAGCATCTTTGTTTTCTACCCGTCAACTGTCAGTTTAGCATCTTTGTTTTCTACCCGTCAACTGTCATTTTAGCATCTTTGTTTTCCACCCGTCAACGGTCAGTTTAGCATCTTTTTTTTCTACCTTTCAACTGTCAGTTTAGCATCTTTGTTTTCCACCCGTCAACGGTCAGTTTAGCATCTTTTTTTTCTACCTGTCAACTGTCAGTTTAGCATCTTTGTTTTCTACCTGTCAACTGTCAGTTTAGCATTTTTGTTTTCTACCTGTCAATTGTTAGTTTAGCATCTTTGTTTTCTACCTGTCAACTGTCTGTTTAGCATCTTTGTTTTCTACCCGTCAGCTGTCAGTTTAGCATCTTTGTTTTCTACGCGTCAACTGTCAGTTTAGCATCTTTGTTTTCTACCCGTCAACGGTCAGTTTAGCATCTTTTTTTTCTACCTGTCAACTGTCAGTTTAGCATCTTTGTTTTCTACCTGTCAACTGTCAGTTTAGCATTTTTGTTTTCTACCTGTCAATTGTTAGTTTAGCATCTTTGTTTTCTACCTGTCAACTGTCAGTTTAGCATCTTTGTTTTCTACCTGTCAACTGTCTGTTTAGCATCTTTGTTTTCTACCTGTCAACTGTCAGTTTAGCATCTTTGTTTTCTACCTGTCAACTGTCAGTTTAGCATCTTTGTTTTCTACCTGTCAACTGTCAGTTTAGCATCTTTGTTTTCTACCTGTCAACTGTCAGTTTAGCATCTTTGTTTGCTACCTGTCAACTGTCAGTTTAGCATCTTTGTTTTCTACCCGTCAACTGTCTGTTTAGCATCTTTGTTTTCTACCCGTCAGCTGTCAGTTTAGTATCTTTGTTTTCTACCCGTCAACTGTCATTTTAGCATCTTTGTTTTCCACCCGTCAACGGTCAGTTTAGCATCTTTTTTTTCTACCTGTCAACTGTCAGTTTAGCATCTTTGTTTTCTACCTGTCAACTGTCAGTTTAGCATTTTTGTTTTCTACCTGTCAATTGTTAGTTTAGCATCTTTGTTTTCTACCCGTCAACGGTCAGTTTAGCATCTTTGTTTTCTACCTGTCAACTGTCAGTTTAGCATCTTTGTTTTCTACCTGTCAACTGTCAGTTTAGCATCTTTGTTTTCTACCCGTCAACTGTCAGTTTAGCATCTTTGTTTTCTACCCGTCAACTGTCGGTTTAGCATCTTTGTTTTCTACCCGTCAACTGTCAGTTTAGCATCTTTGTTTTCTACCTGTCAACTGTCAGTTTAGCATCTTTGTTTTCTACCCGTCAACTGTCATTTTAGCATCTTTGTTTTCCACCCGTCAATGGTCAGTTTAGCATCTTTTTTTTCTACCCGTCAACTGTCAGTTTAGCATCTTTGTTTTCTACCCGTCAACTGTCAGTTTAGCATCTTTGTTTTCTACCCGTCAACTGTCAGTTTAGCTTCTTTTTTTTCTACCTGTCAACTGTCAGTTTAGCATCTTTGTTTTCTACCCGTCACCTGTCAGTTTAGCATCTTTGTTTTCTACCCGTCAACTGTCAGTTTAGCATCTTTGTTTTCTACCCGTCAACTGTCAGTTTAGCATCTTTGTTTTCTACCCGTCAACTGTCAGTTTAGCATCTTTGTTTTCTACCCGTCAACTGTCAGTTTAGCATCTTTGTTTTCTACCCGTCAACTGTCAGTTTAGCATCTTTGTTTTCTACCCGTCAACTGTCAGTTTAGCATCTTTGTTTTCTACCTGTCAGCTGTCAGTTTAGCATCTTTGTTTTCTACCCGTCAACTGTCAGTTTAGCATCTTTGTTTTCTACCTGTCAACTGTCAGTTTAGCATTTTTGTTTTCTACCTGTCAATTGTTAGTTTAGCATCTTTGTTTTCTACCTGTCAACTGTCAGTTTAGCATATTTGTTTTCTACCTGTCAATTGTCAGTTTAGCATCTTTGTTTTCTACCCGTCAACGGTCAGTTTAGCATCTTTGTTTTCTACCCGTCAACTGTCAGTTTAGCATCTTTGTTTTCTACCCGTCAACTGTCAGTTTAGCATCTTTGTTTTCTACCCGTCAACTGTCAGTTTAGCATCTTTGTTTTCTACCCGTCAACTGTCATTTTAGCATCTTTGTTTTCCACCCGTCAACGGTCAGTTTAGCATCTTTTTTTTCTACCTTTCAACTGTCAGTTTAGCATCTTTGTTTTCCACCCGTCAACGGTCAGTTTAGCATCTTTTTTTTCTACCTGTCAACTGTCAGTTTAGCATCTTTGTTTTCTACCTGTCAACTGTCAGTTTAGCATTTTTGTTTTCTACCTGTCAATTGTTAGTTTAGCATCTTTGTTTTCTACCTGTCAACTGTCAGTTTAGCATCTTTGTTTTCTACCTGTCAACTGTCAGTTTAGCATATTTGTTTTCTACCTGTCAATTGTCAGTTTAGCATCTTTGTTTTCTACCTGTCAACTGTCAGTTTAGCATCTTTGTTTTCTACCTGTCAACTGTCAGTTTAGCATATTTGTTTTCTACCTGTCAATTGTCAGTTTAGCATATTTGTTTTCTACCTGTCAATTGTCAGTTTAGCATCTTTGTTTTCTACCTGTCAACTGTCAGTTTAGGCTGCTCATCACCACTTCAAGATGGCAGCCCGATTTCTCGCGTCACAGTAGCCAATGCTGCGTCTACCTATAACATGTCTATGGTCAGACTGGCGCAACATTTTATTCTATATATTCTTTGGTTTTTATATCACATTCAATTGAAAGTATCCGCTATTCATTAAAATGAGTATCGAGAGATTACCAGCTCTAAATTATGTCGGTGTATAATATTATAAACACGTACTTCCTTATACGAACCTGACACTTCCGGGTTCGTGATGACGCAACAATGTTGGCGCTCTATCGGCTTTTCCTAATCAATTGTATTGATACTTATGATGAAAACTCATATTTCACTTTACCTAGTCGGCATTTTATATATCTAAAAGCAGAGGTCGAAAAATATTTGCTACACTCGTGTAATATTCTTATACATGTTTAATTGAGAAATGATGGCTCTATTTAATGACACATTATCAGGAAATAACATACAAACACTGACTGCACTGTTAGAGTGAGGATATCTTTCATAAGTGAAGTACAATTTAAATGTTGCCAGTCATAAAGATAAAAAACAAATCCTCACCTTCTTTCTTGTTGTCAAAGTAGTTCTAATCATGTTAAAAGTTGGAAAGCGCAGCACAAACACACCAAAACAACTTGAAAGTAGGGCAAGGCCTCTGTTGATTTGGAGCAAACTTTCCGTTTTAATGTCATGATTTATTGACATATACTGACAATAAGTCACTTCAGCTTTTAAAGGGGCAAGGTGCAGGCACATATATTTTAATATATTCATACCCTGCCTTTCGCCCGATTGTAGCTGAGATAGGCTCCAGCGCCCCCCGCCACCCCGAAAGGAATAAGCGGTAGCAAATGGATGGATATATATATATATATATATATATATATATGTATATATATATGTATGTGTGGGAAAAAAAATCACAAGACTATTTCATCTCTACAGGCCTGTTTCATGAGGGGGGGTTCCCTCAATCATCAGGAGATTTTAATGGGAGCATTCACATACCATGGTTTATATAGGGCACAGAGTGGGTGGGTACAGGCTGGCGTAGGGGCGTGGTGGTTGGCTCATGTGTTACCTAGGAGGTGTTTCCGTCTGTGGCGGCATGCTGTTACAATTTCGCTGCGCTTGTTGAGGGATGACAGGTCTGGACGGTAAATAATAAACAGTTTCTCTTTCAAGCATAGGTTGCATCTTTTATTACCACTATTGTAAGGTGTGCTGGATGCAAGAATTTGCCATGTTATTGAATATTCAACATTATTGTCTTTGAGGTCCCAAATGTGTTTGCTGAGTTCTGTGGTATTCCGCAGGTTTTGGTTCCTGAAAGAAGCCTTGTGATTGTTCCATCTGGTTTTGAACCCTCCCTCGGTTAATCCTACATATGTGTCGGATGTGTTAATGTCCTTGCGTGTTACCTTAGATTGGTAGACAACTGATGTTTGTAAGCACCCCCCGTTGAGAGGGCAATCAGGTTTCTTTCGACAGTTGCAGCCTTTGTTGGTTTTGGAGTCGCTCTGTCCGGGGGCCGACGGCTCATTTGCAATTGTTTTGTTGTGGTTTGAGATAATTTGTCGTATATTGTTCATACAGCTGTAGCTCAATTTAATGTTGTTCTTGTTGAATACTTTTCTTAGGGTGTTGTCTTTGGGAAAGTGTTTGTCAATCAGATTGAGGAATTTGTGTCCAATGTTAGTTGAGACGTTTTTGCTGTATGGGGGGTTGTACCAGATGATGTCGTTTCGTTTTCTGTTCTTTTTTGGCTGGTATATATATATATATATATATACATATATATATATGTACAGTCGAGGTTTCTGTGGTTTATACGTATGTATATACAGGTAAAAGCCAGTAAATTAGAATATTTTGAAAAACTTGATTTATTTCAGTAATTGCATTCAAAAGGTGTAACTTGTACATTATATTTATTCATTGCACACAGACTGATGCATTCAAATGTTTATTTCATTTAATTTTGATGATTTGAAGTGGCAACAAATGAAAATCCAAAATTCCGTGTGTCACAAAATTAGAATATTACTTAAGGCTAATACAAAAAAGGGAGTTTTAGAAATGTTGGCCAACTGAAAAGTATGAAAATGAAAAATATGAGCATGTACAATACTCAATACTTGGTTGGAGCTCCTTTTGCCTCAATTACTGCGTTAATGCGGCGTGGCATGGAGTCGATGAGTTTCTGGCACTGCTCAGGTGTTATGAGAGCCCAGGTTGCTCTGATAGTGGCCTTCAACTCTTCTGCGTTTTTGGGTCTGGCATTCTGCATCTTCCTTTTCACAATACCCCACAGATTTTCTATGGGGCTAAGGTCAGGGGAGTTGGCGGGCCAATTTAGAACAGAAATACCATGGTCCGTAAACCAGGCACGGGTAGATTTTGCGCTGTGTGCAGGCGCCAAGTCCTGTTGGAACTTGAAATCTCCATCTCCATAGAGCAGGTCAGCAGCAGGAAGCATGAAGTGCTCTAAAACTTGCTGGTAGACGGCTGCGTTGACCCTGGATCTCAGGAAACAGAGTGGACCGACACCAGCAGATGACATGGCACCCCAAACCATCATTGATGGTGGAAACTTTACACTAGACTTCAGGCAACGTGGATCCTGTGCCTCTCCTGTCTTCCTCCAGACTCTGGGACCTCGATTTCCAAAGGAAATGCAAAATTTGCATGGTTGGGTGATGGTTTGGGGTGCCATGTCATCTGCTGGTGTCGGTCCACTCTGTTTCCTGAGATCCAGGGTCAACGCAGCCGTCTACCAGCAAGTTTTAGAGCACTTCATGCTTCCTGCTGCTGACCTGCTCTATGGAGATGGAGATTTCAAGTTCCAACAGGACTTGGCGCCTGCACACAGCGCAAAATCTACCCGTGCCTGGTTTACGGACCATGGTATTTCTGTTCTAAATTGGCCCGCCAACTCCCCTGACCTTAGCCCCATAGAAAATCTGTGGGGTATTGTGAAAAGGAAGATGCAGAATGCCAGACCCAAAAACGCAGAAGAGTTGAAGGCCACTATCAGAGCAACCTGGGCTCTCATAACACCTGAGCAGTGCCAGAAACTCATGGACTCCATGCCACGCCGCATTAACGCAGTAATTGAGGCAAAAGGAGCTCCAACCAAGTATTGAGTATTGTACATGCTCATATTTTTCATTTTCATACTTTTCAGTTGGCCAACATTTCTAAAAATCCCTTTTTTGTATTAGCCTTAAGTAATATTCTAATTTTGTGACACACGGAATTTTGGATTTTCATTTGTTGCCACTTCAAATCATCAAAATTAAATGAAATAAACATTTGAATGCATCAGTCTGTGTGCAATGAATAAATATAATGTACAAGTTACACCTTTTGAATGCAATTACTGAAATAAATCAAGTTTTTCAAAATATTCTAATTTACTGGCTTTTACCTGTATATATGTTTGAATGTGTAAACAAACATGACAACACTGATCACAGCATATCATAGCCAACTTTAAATCCCATGAAAATAAGCCCCCTAATGATTAGTGAGTAACAAATGTGTTCATCCCAGCACTGAGATGCAGAAAAAAGGCACAACTTGAACTTCTTGGCTCATAAATCCAGACTCTTATTGTCCTAACGTTGATGTTGATTCATTTGTGTTTGTCCTGCAGGCCACACTCTGCTCTCAGCGTCTGACTGCTGGCTGAGATGAAGTTGACCCAATGCTGGAGGTCATCTGGGAACTCTGGACGTTCCACCTAGAAGGAGTATAAGGGTCAGGTGTGTATGTACAAACATGTATGCAGAAATGAAGTGAGCGTGTTGTGGGGGTCTTACTCTGCGCTTACAGAGATGCTGCATGATCCTGTCAGGGCTGCTGCGCAGCACACTCTGCTTGCAGTACATGACGGCACACACCAGCCCGTCTCTGCGGGACACGAACCTCTGCTCCAGGAAAAAGGCTTTGTCGTCCCAGGTGACCACGCGACTCTTCAGCTCGTAGCCCTCGCCCACGCACAGAGCCCTGCGGTAGCGAATGGTGGTGGCGCCCACCACCATGGAGGCCTTCAGCGCCCGCAGCGCCTTGAAGACGCCGTTGCGCGCGTACAGCGAGAAGCGGGCAAAGTCGCACTCGCGCAGGTAGCGGGCGTTGTTCATGTGACACATGTCCATGTCGCGGGGGGAGACGTAGCCGCTCACCACCTGCTCCGCCGTCACGTCCCACACGGGAGGTTGCAGCCACGCCCGCAGCAGCACGGCGGCCGCACGCAGGAAGTAAAACACGTCCAGGCTGCAAAGCAGAGCCAGCAAGCTGCAGAGCAGCAGCAGCAGCCACATGCCTGCAAGGGACAATAGCAGCATTACCAACATGTACAAACCCCGTTTCCATATGAGTTGGGAAATTGTGTTAAAACAATAATAATAAACGGAATACAATGATTTGCAAATCCTTTTCAAGCCATATTCAGTTGAATATGCTACAAAGACAACATATTTGATGTTCAAACTCATAAAATTTTTTTTTTTTTTGCAAATAATCATTAACTTTAGAGTTTGATGCCAGCAACACGTGACAAAGAAGTTGGGAAAGGTGGCAATAAATACTGATAAAGTTGAGGAATGCTCATCAAAGACTTATTTGGAACATCCCACAGGTGTGCAGGCTAATTGGGAACAGGTGGGTGCCATGATTGGGTATAAAAGTAGATTCCATGAAATGCTCAGTCATTCACAAACAAGGATGGGGCGAGGGTCACCACTTTGTTAACAAATGCGTGAGCAAATTGTTGAACAGTTTAAGAACAACGTTTCTCAAAGTGCAATTGCAAGAAATTTAGGGATTTCAACATCTACGCTCCATAATATCATCAAAAGGTTCAGAGAATGTGGAGAAATCACTCCACGTAAGCGGCATGGCCGGAAACCAACATTGAATGAGCGTGACCTTCCATCCCTCAGACGGCACTGTATCAAAAACCGACATCAATCTCTAAAGGATATCACCACATGGGCTCAGGAACACTTCAGAAAACCACTGTCACTAAATACAGTTGGTCGCTACATCTGTAAGTGCAAGTTAAAACTCTACTATGCAAAGCCAAAGCCATTTATCAACAACACCCAGAAACGCCGCCGGCTTCTCTGGGCCCGAGATCATCTAAGATGGACTCATGCAAAGTGGAAAAGTGTTCTGTGGTCTGACGAGTCCACATTTCAAATTGTTTTTGGAAATATTCGACATCGTGTCATCCGGACCAAAGGGGAATCGAACCATCCAGACTGTTATCGACGCAAAGTTGAAAAGCCAGCATGTGTGATGGTATGGGGGTGCATTAGTGCCCAAGACATGGGTAACTTACACATCTGTGAAGGCACCATTAATGCTGAAAGGTACATACAGCTTTTGGAACAACATATGCTGCCATCTAAGCGCTATCTTTTTCATGGACGCCCCTGCTTATTTCAGCAAGACAATGCCAAGCCACATTCAGCACGTGTTACAACAGCGTGGCTTCGTAAAAAATAGAGTGCGGGTACTTTCCTGGCCCGCCTGCAGTCCAGACCTGTCTCCCATCGAAAATGTGTGGCGCATTATGAAGCGTAAAATACGACAGCGGAGACCCCGGACTGTTGAACGACTGAAGCTCTACATAAAACAAGAATGGGAAAGAATTCCACTTTCAAAGCTTCAACAATTAGCTTCCTCAGTTCCCAATCGTTTATTGAGTGTTGTTAAAAGAAAAGGTGATGTAACACAGTGGTGAACATGCCCTTTCCCAACTACTTTGGCACGTGTTGCAGCCATGAAATTCTCAGTTAATGATTATTTGCAAAAAAATAATAAAATTTATGAGTTTGAACATCAAATATGTTGTCTTTGTAGCATATTCAACTGAATATGGCTTGAAAAGGATTTGCAAATCATTGTATTCCGTTTATATTTACATCTAACACAATTTCCCAACTCATATGGAAACGGGGTTTGTACTTAGGATCTGAGCCTAGGATGTGGTTGTGGCTTGTGCAGCCCTTTGAGACACTCCTGATTTAGGGCTATATAAATAAACTTTGATTGATTGATTGATTGATACTTGCTGACCTGACGCACGAGTGCTGCCCTCACAGCCTCGGCACATTTGGAGCACTCTTGTAAGGAAGTGTGGGCAAATGTTAACATTGATTTCTTAAAGGGGTCATATTATGATCTTTTTCTACACATAAAAGACTTCCTTGTGGTCTACATAACATGTAATGATGCTTCTTTGCTCAAAATGTTGCTTATTGGTTATGTTTTGCAGACCATCTCTTCAGGATGTGCTGTTTTGTGGGTGGTCTTACTATGTTTTCTTCCTGTCTGTTGTAGTTTTTTTTGTAGAGGGATAGAAGTTCAAACTACAGTGGTGGTCAAAAGTGTACATACACGTGTAAAGAACATCATGTCATGGCTGTCTTGACTTTACAATCATTTCTACAAGTCTTATGTTTTTGTGATGTAGTGATTGGAGCACATACTTGTTGGTCACAAAAAACATTCATGAAGTTTGCTTCTTTTATGAATTTATTATGAAAATGTGAGGGTGAAAAGTATACATACAGCAATGTTAATATTTGCTTACATGTCCCTTGGCAAGTTGACCTGCAATAAGGCGCTTTTGGTAGCCATCCACAAGCTTCTGCTTGACCACTTGACCACTAAATTGCTGCAGTTCAGCTAAATGTGTTGACATGGACTTGTTTCTTCAGCATTGTCCACACCTTTAAGTCAGGACTTTGGGAAGTCCATTTTAAAACCTTCATTCTAGCCCATACTTGCCAACCCTCCCGGATTTTCCGGGAAACTCCCGAAATTCAGCGCCTCTCCCGAAAATCTCCCGAAATTCCGCTAACCCACAATATAAACAGCATACCTGCCCAATAACGTTATAACTGCCGATTGAGGGTACCCCCCTCATGAAACAGGCCTGTAGAGATGAAATAGTCTTGTGATTTTTTCCCACACATACATATATATATATATATATATATATATATATATATATATATATATATATACGTATATATATATATATATATATATATATATATGTAACACAGTGTTTCCCACAGGACAGGCATCTATTTGTGGTGGTGTGGTCGGGGGGTGGGGGGTGGCGGCGGCAGCGGCGATGACCAAGAAGAACGTGGAGTTGGAATATAATTACAACATTTTATGTACATATTTATATACAGATTTGAACAATTAGTAATTCACTGAAATATATTTATTAATTGTGGTTCTTACAAAAAATATATCTTATAAAATATAAAAGCTAAAATGTCTCTTAAAGCTCTGCCCCTTTAATTAGTGAATACTAAATAATTTTACTTTAGCCTACTACTACAACCATATTATTTACCAGCAACATGAAGTGAAACAGAGACAGAGGTGTCCTGCCACAGTCAGTCAACCTCCTCCTCCTCCTGCTGCTGCTGAACAGGTCGCACCTGTGGTCCGAACTGTAGGCCTACCTCCTCTCCAAGTCGAGCCCTTTTCGGCCGTTGAAAATATTTTTCTATACTCATCTGTGTGAAGGAGTGAACATCCAACATTAGAATTTATTACTAACGAGCAGAAGCGCTCTATGTACAGTGCCGTCTAACCTTAAGCGGCAGCAGCTCAATACATGCAGGGTTCTACGTTAAGGTTTTTTTCTACTTGCCCGACTTCTCAAATCTACTTGCCCCAATATTTTTACTTGTCCTGCCTAGGTTTTTTTATGGCTGTGTAGTGCTCATGGCTTATATCTTACTAGAATCCTTCCCGTTGACTATTTACAACACTACACAGTATTTATTATTATTATTATCTATAATTACATTTAAATGGCATTGCATACATGTAAAATTAAATGCTATTTCACATTATTTGACCAGTAGCAGTTACACTCATCTGAACAGGTCAGCCACTTGTTTAAAGCCCGATCACAGTTGAAATCTTGAAATGAAGGGCCTTTAATGGCCAAAACATTAACCTGGACAACATTTTAACAGCTGGTTGGCTCAGATTTGATTCTTTTCATTGCATTCACCTGCTGCAGTGGACAGTGGACAATTTAGCTTCAGTCCACGTATGTTTATTGACAACAGGGTTATAACCTGGAAACGTTAGCTTGTCGGTATGAAAACAGGTGACCGAGTCAAACAGCGGCGGTGTTAATGAAGCAGCGTCAGGCTGCTCACCGTCAGTGAAATGCTCAGTGAAATCGCGGATTAACGTTAAATAGTGATGGGTTGATGAGGCGTCATGAAGCGTTTCGACACATTGCAAAACTGTATTGATACTGTATTGATACTGTGTCACTAAATACTGACATCTGCTGGACATTAAAAATCCCTACAGGCAACCTATGGACCGACTCAACTGACACTGATTTGATGACCTAGTATATACAATAATATAAACCAAGTCATTGTATTTCATTTAGGATTATTTCATATCTTCATTTAAATAAAAATATATTCGTATCTTTTTTAGATACAGTCAATAAAAAATGTGAACATGTATCATTACATGGAAATCTAAGAGAATGTGTTGTGAATGAGGATGCTTGTGGACTGGGATTTTTTTAAATTAATTTTTTGCACATTTTTATTAAAAAAACAAAACAGTTTTTCCAACGTATCCAATTTTAGACGATTTCTTTCATTGATTGATTGAGACTTTTATTAGTAGATTGCACAGTGAAGTACATATTCCGTACAATTGACCACTAAATGGTAACACCCCAATAAGTTTTTACACTTGTTTAAGTCGGGGTCCCTGATTCATGATACAGACATATACTATCATCATAATACAGTCGTCACACAAGTTAATCATCAGAGTATATACACTGAATTATTTACATTATTTACAATCCGGGGTGTGGGATATAGAGGGGGGGGGGGGGGGGGTTAAGTTTGGTTGTTATCAACAATTCAGTCATCTCTTCTTAGTTATTATTTCTCCGGCTGTAGAAAAGAGCCGCTCACAGGGCACAGAGGAGGCGTCAGTGCGACACAGTTGGCGTATCGGTCACGTGACCAAAACAGCTCATGATCGGTCACGTGACTTTCTAAAAGCGGTACGCGCACCGACACAGGGTTTTGCTCTATGAGCTCGACGCATGCGCCGATGCATCGGTGTTGCCAGACCCAAATATATGACGAGCCGCGAGCGATGCAGCTATAACCTATCTACCTATAACACCTGTAAAAATGAAGCAATACTACCACGCTAGCAAGCGTTAGCTAGCCGGCTATGAGCCACCAAGCTGCTAACTGTCGCCAAAAAGCACCATTTAAGTTTTTTTCCCCATGGCATCCTGGATGAAGGCTTTCAGCAGCTTTTGGACGTTTGAGGTAGAAACGTAGGAAGCGCCATCATTATGAAAAGTAGCCGGCGAGTATTTTGATCCCGTCCGTCCATCCGTCCCTCTTCTTCTTCTTCTTCTTCTTCTTCTTCTTCTTCTTCTTCTGGCCCACCAGGTGAATTAAGTGCTATTGGCGGAGTTACAATGCATAGTAGGCTACCGCCACCTACTGCACCGGAGGTGTAACTACAAGCAACATTCACAGACAGTCCCATTGCTTTTATGAGCGCTCGAGCGAGTCAAAAGCCGAAAAATCCATTTGTGGCGGACATAATTCTTTCGTGGCGGGCCGCCACAAATAAATGAATGTGTGGGAAACTCTGATGTATATATATATATAGCTAGAATTCACTGAACGTCAAGTATTTCTTTTATATATATATATATATATATATATATATATACATACATATATATATATATATATACACATATATATATATACATATATGTATATATATATATATATATACATATATATATATATCTCTATGAAATACTTGACTTGGTGAATTCTAGCTGTAAATATACTCCTCCCCTTTTAGCCACGCCCCCAACCACGCCCCCGTCCCACCCCGACCACCCCCCTCCCCCCACCTCCCAAAATCGGAGGTCTCAAGGTTGGCAAGTATGTTTTAGCCTGATTTAGTCATTCCTTTTGGATTGAATTTGGGGCTAATCCTCCTTTTCCATTGTCCCATTTAAAGCAGCAGTTCCATTGGCAGCAAAACAGGCCCAGAGCATAATACTACCACCACCATACTTGACGGTAGGCATTGTGTTCCTGGGATTAAAGGCCTCACCTTTTCTCCTCCAAACATATTGCTGGGTATTGTGGCTAAACAGCTCCATTTTTGTTTCATCTGACATCACATGGACAAAGATAAGACCTTTTCTGACATGACATTATGTTCTTCACAATGTATGTAAACTTTTGACCAGGACTCTATACCAAACTTTGTAATAGAAATGGCAACACCGGAGGATGCATGTGCATGTTGTGACTTTTGCAGCCATTTGAGACATTTGTGATTAAGAGCTATACAAGTAAACTTTGATTGATTGATTGATGTAGAAGACAGTCTGCCCCACAACAAAAGGATAGAGACAAAAAAGCTTGTTAGACTCGCGCAAAGCTCTTTGACCATTTTTTTTTAGAGATATCCACTGATGTCATCAATTAGGAAAACGTCACAAGTTGGGCAAGTCCCAAAACAGCCTGGTTGGAGGTATATAAAGGTTGATTTCAAATAGGGACAGATACAGAAACATAGATATAATGTATGCATCATAGTGTTTGTAGTTTACAACACAACAACAACAACACATCTAACATCATCAAAAATAGGAAAATAAAAAGAATAAGGCAAAGAGGAGTTGATAATAATGATAATAGTAATAATACAGACAAAGTGCAAACTAGATAAAAGCCAATAATAATAATAATATTAATAATAATAATAATAATAACACAGACTAGATAAAAAACATTTACCGTATTTTCCGCACTATTAGCCGCACCTAAAAACCACAAATTTACTCAAAAGCTGACAGTGCGGCTTATAACACGGTGCGCTTTATATATGGATTAATATTAAGATTCATTTTCATAAAGTTTCGGTCTCGCAACTACGGTAAACAGCCGCCATCTTTTTTCCCCGTAGAAGAGGAAGTGCTTCTTCTTCTACGCAAGCAACCGCCAAGGTAAGCACCCGCCCCCATAGAACAGGAAGCGCTTCTTCTTCTACTGTAAGCAACCACCCGCCCGCGTAGTAGAAGAAGAAGCGCGCGGATATTACGTTTCATTTCCTTTGTGTGTTTACATCTGTAAAGACCACAAAATGGCTCCTACTAAGCGACAGGTTTCCGGTTCATGAAAAGACGCAATCTCTCCATCCGCACACGGACTACTATTTCACAGCAACTGCCTAAAGACTTTGAAGAAAAGCTGGCTACTTTCCGTGCATATTGTAAAAACAAGATAGCTGAAAAAAAGATCCGGCCAGAGAACATTATCAACATGGACGAGGTTCCACTGACTTTTGATATTCCTGTGAACCGCACTGTGGATACAACGGGAGCACGTACGGTGAATATTCGCACCACAGGGAATGAGAAGTCATCCTTCACTGTGGTTCTAGCTTGCCATGCTAATGGCCAGAAACTTCCACCCATGGTGATATTCAAAAGGAAGACCTTGCCAAAAGAGACCTTTCCAGCCGGCGTCATCATAAAAGCTAACTCGAAGGAATGGATGGATGAAGAAAAGATGAGCGAGTGGTTAAGGGAAGTTTACGCGAAGAGGCCGGGTGGCTTTTTTCACGCAGCTCCGTCCATGTTGATATACGACTCCATGCGCGCCCACATCACGCTGGTTTTTAATATATTATTAAAGTTTGACTGACCTATCTGACTGTTTTTTTGACATTCCTTTAGCGCAGTTAGATGCGGCTTACAACACGGGGCGGCTTATAGGTGGACAAAGTTTTGAAATATGCCGTTCATTGAAGGCGCGGCTTTTAACCCAGAGCGGCTTATGGTGCGGAAAATACGGTAGTAAAAATTAGTAAAAACTAAGGCTGAAACGACGCGTCGACGTAATCGATTACGTAAATATGTCGACGCCGTTTTTGTGCGTCGACGCGTCGCATACTTGAATAGCCGCCAGGGCGCTAATTAATTTAAAACCTCTTCTCACTCCTGCGCTTACTAAAAGGCGTGGGGTGAATTTAAACCTGCGCTTGTAAATTTGAGTGATGTAAGGATACCATCACATTTAATACAAAAAACGTTATTATGGTCTTACCTTTACTTATAAATGAAGTCCATGCGCAGCTGCTTCTGATCAAAAGCATGGATAACTTGTTTATAGAAGTCTTCCTTATCTTTCTTCAGTTTTAAAAGTCTCTCTGTCTCGATGGAGATCTTCCTTTAATTATTACCTCCTGCTTCCATTGAAAGTCCAGTTTAGAAAACTGTTTTATTTGAGATATGTAATCCTCCACGTTAAAAGTGCAAGCAAACGATCGCTGCTCACTCTTGTTGCTTGTTGTCTTCTTCTGCAGCCGAGTAGTCGCAAGAAGGATCACTAGCGCCCTCTACCACCAGGAGGCGGGAGTCATTTAATGACTCATATTTGACACACGCAGCTACGGTATATTGATAAAACATAGCTGCTTACTGTTCTTTTTAGCATATTCAAAAGCTTGGACCTTAAATACTACTGAATAGCTCTTAATCTTCTTCCCTTTATGCCATTTTAAATAATTGAAATCAGCCTCCTCCATTTTGAAAATGATGACAGGTGAAGTGTCACTCATGACGTGACGAGTTTGACCCGGCGGAAGTTCAAGACATATGCTAATTATTTTGCGAAACGAGTTTGACCCGGCGAAAATTCCAGACATGCGCTAATAAAATTAATATTTTGCGAAACGAGTTTGATCCGGCATTAATCCTGAGCCGGCGGTAAGGCCAAGCATGCGCTAATTATTTTGCGAAACGAGTTTGAACCGGCAGTAATTGGAGGCATGCGAATACTATATACCAGAGGTGTGGACTCGAGTCACATGACTTGGACTCGAGTCAGACTCGAGTCATGAATTTGATGACTTTAGACTGGACTTGACAAAATGTAAAAAGACTTGCAACTGGACTTAGACTTTAACATCAATGACTTGTGACTTCACTTGGACTTGAGCCTTTTGAATTGACATGACTTGACATGACTTGCTACTTTCCCCAAAACCCAAAGATGAAAAAGTTATTCGGGAGCGCTCCGTATTTTTCATTGTGTACTTGTCTATCAGCGTTGCGTGTGTCAGCTGGTGTGCTCTCAGTACAACAGCCAATCAAATTACATCTACTTTGTTTTCATCACACAGCATTCATCCAATCAAATTGCAGGAAGAAGACATGTCCAAACCACACGCCAGTGAACAAAAAATGATACCTAAAATAATTTTGTTTGGGTATAAAAATTACGAGGTGGTCAACACAAAACGGTTTGCAGTATGCAACACATGCGGTTCCAAAATGACTGATGGAGAGGCAACAACTTCCAACTTCGTCCGGCATTTGAAGTTGCACAAAGAACGGTAAGTTTTGAATGTAAGATAACGTTTATTGGCTAAGTAACGTGACTTTTATTTGCTGTGTAGTTAAATCAGTGAGGCTGTAAACTCACTGCTAACGTTATAACGTTATTGCAAACACGGGAATCTGTTGCAGTTCACTACCTTATTCATACTTTTTGTTCAGTGATTTTTTTTAAGCAGGGTTACGTTAGTCAATATATCACACGTAACGTTAGACGGCGGTCAGCAGCACCGCGTATTTTAGACACCTAAAAAAAGACAAAAATAGTAAAATAAAGGTCAGTTAAAATGTATACTATATTATGAATATGTGTACCGTTTTAGCTAGCTTTCTGACATACTGTTGGTTGTTTACCTCAGTGGTCCCCAACCACCGGGCCGCGGCCCGGTACTGGTCCGTGGATCGATTGGTATCGGGCCGCACAAGAAATATTTTTTTTTTTTCTTTTTTTAATTAAATCAACATAAAAAACACAAGATACACTTACAAGTAGTGCACCAACCCAAAACAACTCTCTCCCCCCTTTTGTTCTGGGCATTGAACATGAAGACTCTTCCTTCACTGTTCCGAGTGGCCATGAGAGTCTTGGCAGTGCCTGCCTCCAGTGCTCCAGTGGAGCGAGTTTTCAGCCATGGTGGCATCATACTACGCCCCCATCGTGCACAAATGACTGACAGACTCTTGGCTAATTTGGTCTTTTGCAAATGCAATGCAGCATAGGGCCCTGACATTTAAAAAGTACAACTTTTTTGTTATGTTCACGTATATGTCATGTTTTTTCAATGTTAACACTTTTGTACAAATAAGTACATTTGCACTTTATTTTTCAATGTGTTTGTTCTGTAAAGGAATGAGTTAATGTTTAAAATGACTGGTTAATAGTGCTATTATAAAGTGCAATGTCAGCACAATTTTCTTTCCTGCAATTTAAAATGCACTTGTTTTAATAAATAAATACAGCGTTTGAAAAGCATACACAATCTGTGTTAATATATTAGTCTGTGGTTAAAAGGACTTGAAAGGACTCGAAACTCAAAATGCAGGACTTAGGACTTGACTTGAGACTTTCCAGTCTTGACTTTGGACTTGACTCGGGGCTTGCCTGTCTTGACTCGGGACTTGACTCGGACTTGAGGGCAAAGACTTGAGACTTACTTGTGACTTGCAAAACAATGACTTGGTCCCACCTCTGCTATATACCCGGCGCCAATTCAAGGAAATACGCACTTTTTTGTATTGGATGTTTATCTTTATTTTTGCACATTTTAAAGCAAAATAAGCAATACTTTTACTTTTGAAATGCTTATACTATTGCAGAATATTAAGATTTGCACTGGATGTTTATTTTATATTTGCACATTCAAAAGCAAATACGCTACTTTTAATTTTGATGAATGTTAAAAGTTTTAAATGTTTACATTGTTACAGACTATTTTGTCATGTTGTTGTCAATGTTGACTGAGTGGCCATACTTTTTTTTTTTTGTAAATAAAAGCCATGCCTTTTGAAAAAACTGGCCTACATTTATTTTTTCATCTTCTTTTTAAATAAAAAAAATAATCGGTAAAAGGAAAAATAATCTATAGATTAATCGGGAAAAATAATCTATAGATTAATCGAAAAAAATAATCTATAGATTAACCGATTAATCGGAAAAAATAATCTATAGATTAATCGATAGAAAAATAATCGTTAGCTGCAGCCTTAGTAAAAACTAAACATGGGAACATGTTTAGTATGAAGGAAGGCAAGATTGTTTTATAAACATCTCTGCCACGCCTCAATGATTTGATTTCAAATTTCCTGGACTTATGCAGATCCCAAACACACAACAACAGGCACCAATGACAAAAGTCTGTTTAGCATTGAAATGACTTTGACCTCAACTGAATTGTACATCTTTTAATATTTTGCAGTGAAATGATCAGGATATCATTTTTCCCCACGTGTTGAATTTCCTCCCAATATTTCAACTCGGTCTGGCCACACAGCAAACTATCTCACATCATTAAAGTACAGTAGAGAGAAAAAAAAAAAGAGTTTCAACTGACTAGTTGAGAGACGACAGAGTCAAAACAGGTTTTACAAGATGAGCAAGTTGTGTGATTATTACGCACAAAGTTACGCTTTAATATGCACAAACTACATTTTAATGAACATGCCAAACACATGTCACTAATCTAACCTCATTATTCACATGTCACTAATCTAACCTCATTATTCACATGTCACTAATCTAACCTCATTAATCACATGTCACTAATCTAACCTCATTATTCACATGTCACTAATCTAACCTCATTATTCACATGTCACTAATCTAACCTCATTATTCACATGTCACTAATCTACCTTCATTATTCACATGTCACTAATCTAACCTCATTATTCACATGTCACTAATCTAACCTCATTATTCACATGTCACTAATCTAACCTCATTATTCACATGTCACTAATCTACCTTCATTATTCACATGTCACTAATCTACCTTCATTATTCACATGTCACTAATCTAACCTCATTATTCACATGTCACTAATCTACCTTCATTATTCACATGTCACTAATCTAACCTCATTATTCACATGTCACTAATCTACCTTCATTATTCACATGTCACTAATCTAACCTCATTATTCACATGTCACTAATCTACCTTCATTATTCACATGTCACTAATCTACCTTCATTATTCACATGTCACTAATCTAACATCATTATTCACATGTCACTAATCTAACCTCATTATTCACATGTCACTAATCTACCTTCATTATTCACATGTCACTAATCTAACCTCATTATTCACATGTCACTAATCTAACCTCATTATTCACATGTCACTAATCTACCTTCATTATTCACATGTCACTAATCTAACCTCATTATTCACATGTCACTAATCTACCTTCATTATTCACATGTCACTAATCTAACATCATTATTCACATGTCACTAATCTACCTTCATTATTCACATGTCACTAATCTAACCTCATTATTCACATGTCACTAATCTACCTTCATTATTCACATGTCACTAATCTAACCTCATTATTCACATGTCACTAATCTAACCTCATTATTCACATGTCACTAATCTAACCTCATTATTCACATGTCACTAATCTAACCTCATTATTCACATGTCACTAATCTAACCTCATTATTCACATGTCACTAATCTAACCTCATTATTCACATGTCACTAATCTAACCTCATTATTCACATGTCACTAATCTAACCTCATTAATCACATGTCACTAATCTAACCTCATTATTCTAAGACCTAAGTGCAGTACACTGGTATTGTTGCGTTTTGGACCAGTTGTTCCTCCCAGGGAATTCAAGTCACAAGTCGCTCCCAAGCTCTTTACGACACTTAAAGCTGAGTTGAAAAACCACCAGAGACAGAATAGGTATTTTGTTGTATATTCTCAAAGCTTTGCAAATATACTTTTGGAGACCAGTCCAGCATAGAACATTCTATTGCGCCGCCAAAAATGATCTGTCTTCCCAACGCCCAAAAACCCCTCTTTCCTTCCCCCTCCCTAGCCATAATACATGCACAACGTCTCCCTAGTCATAATACATTCCAAAGAACTCAAGGTTAACACACACAGTTTACTTGCTAGAGTAAAGAAGAGAAAATGAAATGGAAAACACGAGCTGTTTTCAAATATGACTATGAAAGAAAATAAGTAACACTAAAATTGGGATATATGTAAATATCTGCCTCCGACAGTATCCATGCATTTTCTACCGCTTGTCCCTTTATTATACAAACCCCATTTCCATATGAGTTGGGAAATTGTGTTAGATGTAAATATAAACGGAATACAATGATTTGCAAATCCTTTTCAAGCCATATTCAGTTGAATATGCTACAAAGACAACATATTTGATGTTCAAACTCATAAACTTTATTTTTTTTTTGCAAATGATCATTAACTTTAGAATTTGATGCCAGCAACACGTGACAAAGAAGTTGGGAAAGGTGGCAATAAATACTGATAAAGTTGAAGAATGCTCATCAAAGACTTATTTGGAACATCCCACAGGTGTGCAGGCTAATTGGGAACAGGTGGGTGCCATGATTGGGTATAAAAGTAGATTCCATGAAATGCTCAGTCTTTCACAAACAAGGATGGGGCGAGGGTCACCACTTTGTCAACAAATGCGTGAGCAAATTGTTGAACAGTTTAAGAAAAACCTTTCTCAAGCAGCTATTGCAAGGAATTTAGGGATTTCACCATCTACGCTCCGTAATATCATCAAAGGGTTCAGAGAATCTGGAGAAATCACTGCACGTAAGCAGCTAAGCCCGTGACCTTCCATCCCTCAGGCTGTACTGCATCAACAAGCGACATCAGTGTGTAAAGGATATCACCACATGGGCTCAGGAACACTTCAGAAACCCACTGTCAGTAACTACAGTTGGTCGCTACATCTGTAAATGCAAGTTAAAACTCTCCTATGCAAGGCGAAAACCGTTTATCAACAACACCCAGAAACGCCGGCGGCTTCGCTGGGCCTGAGCTCATCTAAGATGGACTGATACAAAGTGGAAAAGTGTTCTGTGGTCTGACGAGTCCACATTTCAAATTGTTTTTGGAAACTGTGGACGTCGTGTCCTCCGGACCAAAGAAGAAAAGAACCATCCGGATTGTTCTAGGCGCAAAGTGTAAAAGGCAGCATGTGTGATGGTATGGGGGTGTATTAGTGGCCAAGACATGGGTAACTTACACATCTGTGAAGGCACCATTAATGCTGAAAGGTCCATACAGCTTTTGGAGCAACATATGTTGCCATCCAAGCAACGTTACCATGGACGCCCCTGCTTATTTCAGCAAGACAATGCCAAGCCACGTGTTACATCAACGTGGCTTCATAGAAAAAGAGTGCGGGTACTAGACTGGCCTGCCTGTAGTCCAGACCTGTCTCCCATTGAAAATGTGTGGTGCATTATGAAGCCTAAAATAGCACAACGGAGACCCCCGGACTGTTGAACAACTTAAGCTGTACATCAAGCAAGAATGGGAAAGAATTCCACTTCAAAAATGTGTCTCCTCAGTTCCCAAACGTTTACTGAGTGTTGTTAAAAGGAAAGGCCATGTAACACAGTGGTGAACATGCCCTTTCCCAACTACTTTGTCACGTGTTGCAGCCATGAAATTCTAAGTTAGTTATTATTTGCAAAAATAAAATAAAATAAAGTTTATGAGTTTGAACATCAAATATGTTGTCTTTGTAGCATATTCAACTGAATATGGCTTGAAAAGGATTTGCAAATCATTGTATTCCGTTTATATTTACATCTAACACAATTTCCCAACTCATATGGAAACGGGGTTTGTAGATAAAACCATGGTTTAGCACACAAAATAACATGCAACCTCCTGGGAGTGCACATATTTCCTTGTTAACGGAATGTTTGTAAAAGAAATACAACTTTTAGTGACATGCATTGTCATTTGTAACAAGTCAAGTATTTATTGCACACACTCTTCTAAAACTCCTAAACTAGCAGCTAAGTCGCTAGCTTTGCAGCTAACGGCCATCACGATGACAATTTGAGCGCAGAATAATGTTTGAAACTATTGACGAGAGGCTGAAACTCACCTTAGTGGTTTAGTTGCTGCTGGAACAACTTAAATAAATCGCAAAGTCAAACCCTTGCGAGACATTTTCGCAGAGTCAAGTCGCTTGTTGTTGTATTCCAACTACTTCCGGCTAGGATTTTCAACAAAATACCACACAGAATAACAATCAAATTCAAATGAAGGCACACAGCAATGATGCGTCAGCCCAAATTCACGGGTTTGTATTTATTTGATTATTTCAAATATTGTTTTGTTATTTTGCAACATATTCCAGGACATTTAAATGTGGACTTTCTACTTCCTGGATGACCAAACCGAGTGTAACGCAACAACATGGACGACGACGATTGACACATAATGTTTTTTTCTTTTTCTTATTATTTTACATTTTGTAAATGTCGCATATACTGTATGAAACTACAAAATAACAAACACAGAGGCTCCAGTTTACACGAGGACCACTTTATTTAGCTCCTTTCAAAAATCTCCGCTGCACTACAATGTGTCATCACTTCCGCTCTTAGCGCCTTCAAAATAAGAGCTCAAGGCATATACTGTATAACAGCGTATAACAGGAATTTAACATCACAAAGAGGAAAGCCCATAAAAATAGGTTACAATTTTATAAAGCTTTATTTATATAAATCCCAACATTTACAAACAATTGAGAAATAAAAGTAATCAAAATAAGTAAATGATAAATAAATGGGTTATACTTGTATAGCGCTTTTCTACCTTCAAGGTACTCAAAGCGCTTTGACACTACTTCCACATTTACCCATTCACACACACATTCACACACTGATGGAGGGAGCTGCCATGCAAGGCGCTAACCAGCACCCATCAGGAGCAAGGGTGAAGTGTCTTGCTCAGGACACAACGGACATGACGAGGTTGGTACTAGGTGGGGATTGAACCAGGGACCCTCGGGTCGCGCACAGCCATTCTCCCACTGCGCCACGCCGTGAAAAACAGTACAAAACAGCGCCAGGGGGTTGTAGCAGAGGTGGGACCAAGTCATTGTTTTGCAAGTCACAAGTAAGTCTCAAGTCTTTGCCCTCAAGTCCGAGTCAAGTCCCGAGTCAAGACAGGCAAGCCCCGAGTCAAGTCCAAAGTCAAGACTGGAAAGTCTCAAGTCAAGTCCTAAGTCCTGCATTTTGAGTTTCGAGTCCTTTCAAGTCCTTTTAACCACAGACTAATATATTAACACAGATTGTGTATGCTTTTCAAACGCTGTATTTATTTATTAAAACAAGTGCATTTTAAATTGCAGGAAAGAAAATTGTGCTGACATTGCACTTTATAATAGCACTATTAACCAGTCATTTTAAACATTAACTCATTCCTTTACAGAACAAACACATTGAAAAATAAAGTGCAAATGTACTTATTTGTACAAAAGTGTTAACATTGAAAAAACATGACATATACGTGAACATAACAAAAAAGTTGTACTTTTTATATGTCAGGGCCCTATGCTGCATTGCATTTGCAAAAGACCAAATTAGCCAAGAGTCTGTCAGTCATTTGTGCACGATGGGGGCGTAGTATGATGCCACCATGGCTGAAAACTCGCTCCACTGGAGCACTGGAGGCAGGCACTGCCAAGACTCTCATGGCCACTCGGAACAGTGAAGGAAGAGTCTTCATGTTCAATGCCCAGAACAAAAGGGGGGAGAGAGTTGTTTTGGGTTGGTGCACTACTTGTAAGTGTATCTTGTGTTTTTTATGTTGATTTAATTAAAAAAAGAAAAAAGAAAAAAATCATTTCTTGTGCGGCCCGATACCAATCGATCCACGGACCAGTACCGGGCCGCGGCCCGGTGGTTGGGGACCACTGAGGTAAACAACCAACAGTATGTCAGAAAGCTAGCTAAAACGGTACACATATTCATAATATAGTATACATTTTAACTATTTACTATTTTTGTCTTTTTTTAGGTGGCTAAAATACGCGGTGCTGCTGACCGCCGTCTAACGTTACGTGTGATATATTGACTAACGTAACCCTGCTTGAAAAAAATCACTGAACAAAAAGTATGAATAAGGTAGTGAACTGCAACAGATTCCCGTGTTTGCAATAACGTTATAACGTTAGCAGTGAGTTTACAGCCTCACTGATTTAACTACACAGCAAATAAAAGTCACGTTACTTAGCCAATAAACGTTATCTTACATTCAAAACTTACCCTTCTTTGTGCAACTTCAAATGCCGGACGAAGTTGGAAGTTGTTTCCTCTCCATCAGTCATTTTGGAACCGCATGTGTTGCATACTGCAAACCGTTTTGTGTTGACCACCTCGTAATTTTTATACCCAAACAAAATTATTTAAAGGTATCATTTTTTGTTCACTGGCGTGTGGTTTGGACATGTCTTCTTCGTTGGTTGTCCTGCAATTTGATTGGATGAATGCTGTGTGATGAAAACAAAGTAGATGTAATTTGATTGGCTGTTGTACTGAGAGCACACCAGCTGACACACGCAACGCTGATAGACAAGTACACAATGAAAAATACGGAGCGCTCCCGAATAACTTTTTCATCTTTGGGTTTTGGGGAAAGTAGCAAGTCATGTCAAGTCATGTCCATTCAAAAGGCTCAAGTCCAAGTGAAGTCACAAGTCATTGATGTTAAAGTCTAAGTCGAGTTGCAAGTCTTTTTACATTTTGTCAAGTCGAGTCTAAAGTCATCAAATTCATGACTCGAGTCTGACTCGAGTCCAAGTCATGTGACTCGAGTCCACACCTCTGGGTTGTAGACTCAATAAAGTAACTAAAATTAGAATGCAATATATATATATATATATATATATATATATATATATATATATATATATATATATATATATATATATATATATATATATATATATATATATATACACGTAACAAAGTTGACACATAATGTTTCAAACATAGCTGTGGCTTCAAACTTCATCACTAAAGAAAAGAGGTACGCTGCTCAGGTCTCACAGTGAAAAGGTCATCTAAAAAGAGGTGCTCTTTGGAAAAGAGCAAAATGCAAAAAAACAAACACAAGACACTATTCAGTTAAAATTACTTTAATATTTACGGCGCGTCTTAATGGCCCCGACGTGTTTCAACCATCCGG
>NC_084550.2:71470000-71550000 GCF_033978685.3 Nerophis lumbriciformis
TAAAATAACACCTCAGTCAAGCACAACAAAACATTTAGAACCTTTAAAAACATTTTTTTAACCATTCTATATTTCTACATTATATTGTTATTCTATGATATTTCCACACACCTGAATGTGGCCCTTAAAGCTTTATCCGAGACAGTAGAGGGAGGTGATGGATAGAGCTCAAAGTCTTTTTGAATAGCACCTCTCAGCTCTTTTAAGTCTAAAATGAGAAATGTAGTTGTCATCTAATAAAAACATGCATTTTTGATGCAATTTATTCCAGCAACCAAACCACATCTTACAAACAAACAGAACAATATGCTGGGATTAAAACATTTATTTATTTATTCATACAGTTCAGGCCAAAAGTTTGGACACACCTTCTTCTCATTCAATCTTTATGTCCATGACTATTTACATTGTAGACATCAAAACTATGAATGAACACATGTGGGGTTATGTACTTAACAAAAAAAACATGTTTTATATTCTAGTTTCTTCAAAATAGCCACCCTTTGCTCTGATTACTGCTTTGCACACTCTTGGCATTCTCTCCATGAGCTTCAAGAGGTAGTCACCTGAAATGGTTTTCACTTCACAGGTGTGCTTGAAGCTCATGGAGAGAATGCCGAGAGTGTGCGAAAAAGTAATCAGAGCAAAGGGTGGCTATTTTGAAGAAACTAGAATATAAGACATGTTTTTCTGTTAAGTACATAACTCCACATGTGTTCATTCATAGTTTTGATGTGACAATCTACAATGTAAATAGTCATGGACATAAAGATTGAATGAGGAGAAGGTGTGTCCAAACTTTTGACCTGTACTGTATATCAACATTTTTAGAGTCTCCTGGATTCTAAAAAAGATGATGAATGGGCCGCTAGAGGGCAGCATTTGATGCACTGTGCTTACCTGCAAGGGTCGGTTCTGTGTCCTTAGCCTCAGTCTGACTCCTACATTGTTTTTTGATCATTTCCTGCAAAATAAACATTTCACAGACTCCAAAGTGTTGCATTTTGCAGTAAGTAAGACGACTAAAGCAGTCCTGAGTTGAAACGTATAAGGTACACGCATTTGTTCCATAGAGTGGAGGAAGCAAATAGGATAAAAATGACAAACCGAGAAAGAGAATTTGTGTTACCGCTAAACGGTTAAGCAGAAGTCTGATGATGTGAATTCATGAACTCATATTTTGTTCTACATCTGGTAAATGTTTATATCCACCTTGGAGAAAGCAAACCTTCAAGTTGAATTAAATAGTGGTATTTCAGTTTGAGCACATAAAGAGAGAAGGCCACTTAGTTTGATATTCACAGGAGGATTGGATCACTTCTCGTAGGAAAGAGGCCCTAATTGGGACTTGGGAATGCAAAAGTGATAACCATATCCTTGAGAAAAGACTACCTCTCTAGCTCAAGGCCAACATTTAAGTTATGATTTAAAGCAGTTGTTTTCCAGACACTTACACACAAATATCTCCTTTTATGGTCAGGATGTGCTCTCCTGACTTAGCACACACACCCAGACAGGAGGTAGGAATATAAGACTGGTGGTTTGGCTTCTCCAGTCTAGGAGTTCTTCATTTTTTTGACCTAGGCTCTGCTGCAGACCTGTTTAATGACGCTCGCTTGTAGTAAAGCAACTTTTTGTTCAGCAAAGCATCTCCTACGTCTCTTTTGATGCAGCCGCACTGCCGTGTTGCCCTTCTGACGAGACCAGAAATACACTTCACTCGACACCGTACATCTTAGCAAATCAGAGTGAGTGTGTGCGTGCACACTTTTCAACTTTATTAGCGTACTAGTTCTAAGGGAATAAAATACAAATATTTGGTGTCCAGGACTGTGCTGTGAAATAAACTCTACCATGTTTATTTCATGGTACACCATGGAGGGTGAGTCAGTCGATGGTAGAGGGTGAGTCAGTCAATGGTAGAGGGTGAGTCAGTCGATGGTGGAGAGTGAGTCAGTGGATGGTAGAGGGTGTGTCAGTCGATGGTAGAGAATGTGTCAGTCGATGGTAGAGGGTGAGTCAGTGGATGGTAGAGGGTGTGTCAGTGGATGGTAGAGGGTGTGTCAGTCGATGGTAGAGGGTGAGTCAGTGGATGGTGGAGGGTGTGTGAGTGGATGGTAGAGGGTGAGTCAGTGGATGGTAGAGGGTGAGTCAGTCGATGGTGGAGGGTGAGTCAGTGGATGGTGGAGGGTGAGTCAGTGGATGGTAGAGGGTGTGTCAGTCGATGGTGGATGGTGGAGGGTGTGTCAGTGGATGGTAGAGGGTGAGTCAGTCGACGGTGGAGGGTGAGTCAGTCGACGGTAGAGGGTGAGTCAGTTGATGGTAGAGGGTGAGTCAGTCAATGGTGGAGGGTGAGTCAGTGGATTGTGGAGGGTGAGTCAGTGGATGGTAGAGGGTGTGTCAGTCGATGGTGGATGGTGGAGGGTGTGTCAGTGGATGGTAGAGGGCGAGTCAGTCGATGGTAGAGGGTGAGTCAGTGGATGGTAGAGGGTGAGTCAGTCGATGGTAGAGGGTGTGTCAGTCGATGGTGGAGGGTGAGTCAGTCGATGGTAGAGGGTGAGTCAGTCGATGGTAGAGGGTGAGTCAGTCGATGGTGGAGGGTGAGTCAGTGGATGGTAGAGGGTGTGTCAGTGGATGGTAGAGGGTGTGTCAGTCGATGGTAGAGGGTGAGTCAGTGGATGGTGGAGGGTGAGTCAGTCGACGGTGGAGGGTGAGTCAGTCGACGGTAGAGGGTGAGTCAGTCGATGGTGGAGGGTGTGTCAGTCAATGGTGGTGGGTGAGTCAGTCGATGGTAGAGGGTGAGTCAGTCGATGGTGGAGGGTGTGTCAGTCGATGGTAAAGGGTGTGTCAGTCGATGGTGGAGGGTGAGTCAGTCGATGGTAGGGGGTGAGTCAGTGGATGGTGGAGGGTGAGTCAGTCGATGGTAGAGGGTGAATCAGTCGATGGTAGAGGGTGAGTCAGTCGATGGTGGAGGGTGAGTAAGTCAATGGTAGAGGGTGAGTCAGTCAATGGTGGAGGGTGAGTCAGTCGATGGTAGAGGGTGAGTCAGTCGATGGTGGAGGGTGAGTCAGTCGATGGTAGAGGGTGAGTCAGTCGATGGTAGAGGGTGAGTCAGTCGATGGTGGAGGGTGAGTCAGTGGATGGTGGAGGGTGTGTCAGTCGATGGTGGAGGGTGAGTCAGTCGATGGTAGAGGGTGAATCAGTCGATGGTAGAGGGTGAGTCAGTCGATGGTGGAGGGTGAGTCAGTCGATGGTAGAGGGTGAGTCAGTCGATGGTGGAGGGTGTGTCAGTCTATGGTGGAGGGTGAGTCAGTCGATGGTAGAGGGTGAGTCAGTCGATGGTGGAGGGTGTGTCAGTCGATGGTGGAGGGTGAGTCAGTCGATGGTGGAGGGTGAGTCAGTCGATGGTGGAGGGTGAGTCAGTCGATGGTGGAGGGTGTGTCAGTCGATGGTGGAGGGTGAGTCAGTCGATGGTGGAGGGTGAGTCAGTCGATGGTGGAGGGTGTGTCAGTCGATGGTGGAGGGTGAGTCAGTCGATGGTAGAGGGTGAGTCAGTCTATAGTAGAGGGTGAGTCAGTCGATGGTAGAGGGTGTGTCAGTCGATGGTAGAGGGTGTGTCAGTCGATGGTGGAGGGTGAGTCAGTCGATGGTAGAGGGTGAGTCAGTCGATGGTAGAGGGTGAGTCAGTCGATGGTAGAGGGTGTGTCAGTCGATGGTGGAGGGTGAGTCAGTCGATGGTAGAGGGTGAGTCAGTCGATGGTAGAGGGTGAGTCAGTCGATGGTAGAGGGTGAGTCAGTCGATGGTAGAGGGTGAGTCAGTGGATGGTGGAGGGTGTGTCAGTCGATGGTAGAGGGTGTGTCAGTGGATGTAGAGGGTGTGTCAGTGGATGGTGGAGGGTGAGTCAGTGGATGGTAGAGGGTGAGTCAGTTTGATGATGGAGGGTGAGTCAGTCGATGGTGGAGGGTGAGTCAGTCGATGGTGGAGGGTGAGTCAGTCGATGGTGGAGGGTGTGTCAGTCGATGGTGGAGGGTGAGTCAGTCGATGGTGGAGGGTGAGTCAGTCGATGGTGGAGGGTGTGTCAGTCGATGGTGGAGGGTGAGTCAGTCGATGGTAGAGGGTGAGTCAGTCTATAGTAGAGGGTGAGTCAGTCGATGGTAGAGGGTGTGTCAGTCGATGGTAGAGGGTGTGTCAGTCGATGGTGGAGGGTGAGTCAGTCGATGGTAGAGGGTGTGTCAGTGGATGGTAGGGGGTGAGTCAGTGGATAGTGGAGGGTGTGTCAGTGGATGGTAGAACGTGTGTCAGTGGATGGTAGAGGGTGAGTCAGTCGATGGTAGAGGGTGAGTCAGTCGATGGTAGAGGGTGAGTCAGTCGATGGTGGAGGGTGAGTAAGTCAATGGTAGAGGGTGAGTCAGTCGATGGTAGAGGGTGAGTCAGTCGATGGTGGAGGGTGAGTAAGTCAATGGTAGAGGGTGTGTCAGTCGATGGTAGGGGGTGAGTCAGTGGATAGTGGAGGGTGTGTCAGTGGATGGTAGAACGTGTGTCAGTGGATGGTAGAGGGTGAGTCAGTCGATGGTAGAGGGTGAGTCAGTCGATGGTAGAGGGTGAGTCAGTCGATGGTGGAGGGTGAGTAAGTCAATGGTAGAGGGTGAGTCAGTCAATGGTAGAGAGTGAGTCAGGCGATGGTAGAGAGTGAGTCAGTCGATGGTGGAGGGTGAGTCAGTCGATGGTGGAGGGTGAGTCAGTCGATGGTGGAGGGTGAGTCAGTCGATGGTGGAGGGTGAGTCAGTCGATGGTGGAGGGTGAGTCAGTCGATGGTGGAGGGTGAGTCAGTCGATGGTGGAGGGTGTGTCAGTCGATGGTGGAGGGTGAGTCAGTCGATGGTAGAGGGTGAGTCAGTCTATGGTAGAGGGTGTGTCAGTCGATGGTGGAGGGTGAGTCAGTGGATGGTAGAGGGTGAGTCAGTGGATGGTAGAGGGTGAGTCAGTCGATGGTGGAGGGTGAGTCAGTGGATAGTGGAGGGTGTGTCAGTCGATGGTGGAGGGTGAGTCAGTGGATGGTAGAGGGTGAGTCAGTGGATGGTAGAGGGTGAGTCAGTCGATGGTGGAGGGTGTGTCAGTGGATGGTAGAGGGTGTGTCAGTCGATGGTAGGGGGTGAGTCAGTGGATAGTGGAGGGTGTGTCAGTGGATGGTAGAGGGTGAGTCAGTCGATGGTAGGGGGTGAGTCAGTGGATAGTGGAGGGTGTGTCAGTGGATGGTAGAGGGTGAGTCAGTCGATGGTGGAGGGTGAGTCAGTCGATGGTGGAGGGTGAGTCAGTCGATGGTGGAGGGTGAGTCAGTCGATGGTGGAGGGTGTGTCAGTCGATGGTGGAGGGTGAGTCAGTCGATGGTGGAGGGTGAGTCAGTCGATGGTGGAGGGTGTGTCAGTCGATGGTGGAGGGTGAGTCAGTCGATGGTAGAGGGTGAGTCAGTCTATAGTAGAGGGTGAGTCAGTCGATGGTAGAGGGTGTGTCAGTCGATGGTAGAGGGTGTGTCAGTCGATGGTGGAGGGTGAGTCAGTCGATGGTAGAGGGTGAGTCAGTCGATGGTAGAGGGTGAGTCAGTCGATGGTAGAGGGTGTGTCAGTCGATGGTGGAGGGTGAGTCAGTCGATGGTAGAGGGTGAGTCAGTCGATGGTAGAGGGTGAGTCAGTCGATGGTAGAGGGTGAGTCAGTCGATGGTAGAGGGTGAGTCAGTGGATGGTGGAGGGTGTGTCAGTCGATGGTAGAGGGTGTGTCAGTGGATGGTAGAGGGTGTGTCAGTCGATGGTGGATGGTGAGTCAGTCGATGGTAGAGGGTGAGTCAGTGGATGGTAGAACGTGTGTCAGTGGATGGTAGAGGGTGAGTCAGTCGATGGTAGAGGGTGAGTCAGTGGATGGTGGAGGGTGTGTCAGTGGATGGTAGAACGTGTGTCAGTGGATGGTAGAGGGTGTGTCAGTCGATGGTGGATGGTGGAGGGTGTGTCAGTCGATCGCCAGCCAAGCATTAAAAAAATAGACCTAAAAATTAGCGATCATCAATCTTCGCCAAAACGACACTTTGGTCACTTGATTGACATTCACGGCACCCGAGGGTCTTGTGAGATGACGCTGGCTGCTGCCAGATCATTGTTAAGAAAAAATGACCGCCAGGAAGGCCAGAAACACTTTTTATTTCAACAGACTCTCGCGCCGTACCTGCTGTCAAAACTCTATCAAGATCGACTGCTTCATCCTGCCTGTGCTAACAAAATAAGAGTCTCAGAAAGCTAGCAAGCTATGGAGTTTGCCGCCAATGTATTTCTTGTAAAGAGTATAAAAAGGAGTATGGAAGCTGGACAAGTAAGATGGCAAAAAGCAAGCACTTTCATGTGGTTTTGGACAGAAAGGAGGACTTTTTTTTCTCCTCCATTGTAAAATGTGGAGGTTATCATCACTACTGTCTGATTCCAATCAATGCAAGTCATCACAATCATACCAACTTATATTCTTGTCTTCATGAAAGAAACATGCTTGTATTATCATTAAACACATTTAACTTGTTAACAAAATGTCTCTTTCATAAATAAATCAATATAAATGATATATATGAATGAGGTAGATCCATACTTGCCAACCTTGAGACCTCCGATTTCGGGAGGTGAGGGCGTGGTCGGGGGGCGTGGTCGGGGGGCGTGGTTAAGATATATATATATAAGAAATACTTGACTTTCAGTGAATTCTAGCTATATATATATATATTTTATTACATATATATATATATATATATATATATATATATATATATATATATATATATATATATATATATATATAAAAATAAATAAAATAAATACTTGAATTTCAGTGTTCATTTATTTACACATATACACACACATAACACTCATCTACTCATTGTTGAGTTAAGGGTTGAATTGTCCATCCTTGTTCTATTCTCTGTCACTATTTCAGAACACACACATTATACAAATATACATTATAAAATCAATAAGAAAACGGGAGCTCTAATTTGGGAGTCTGAATTAGGATCAGAAGTTCCTATATAAACATTACGTACTCACGTCGCCTTTTTGTATTGATTACTGCAGCTGTGCACTGGATTCATTCACAAATACAAACAACAACTCACAAACACTTTAGAGTTAGTCTCCACCATCAGAATGTGTACTTAAACCTATAAAGATCACATGGATATTATTCAGTGAGTTGATTCACCAAAACTAACCTGTTATACAGGAGGAAAAAGCACACAGGACGTTTCAATTGTTCACAGACTGGTCGCGCTCATCAGAATGACAAGACACTTCCGGTCTGCAGGTGATAGCATTAAATTGGGAAGAAACGCCCTACTGCCCCCTACTGACCAATGTGAATACTGATAAATGTGTAATGACAGCTCCAAAAACGAATTCAAACCACAAAATAAAATAAATAAATCAACACAAAAATGTGACACATTATGGGTGGGTCACATATGCATGTACAGTAGATGGCAGTATTGTCCTGTTTAAAAGTGTCACAACATTGCTGTTTACGGCAAACAAACTGCTTTACGGCAGACGAAAACTTGACTGCTGTTGTTGTGTGTTGTTACCGCGCTGGGAGGGCGTTATTGAAACTGCCTAACAATAAACCCACATAAGAAACCAAGAACTCGCCCTCCATCATTAGCTGTTTATATTGTGGGAAAGCGGACGTGTGAACAGGCGGTCAACACGTCACTCAGGTCCGCATGGAGCTGGAGGGGGCGTGGCCTCCAGCTCCACCTGAATTTCGGGAGAAAATTTGTCCCGGGAGGTTTTCGGGAGAGGCGCTGAATTTCGGGAGTCTCCCGGAAAATCCGGGAGGGTTGGCAAGTATGGGTAGATCCCCTCCACTTGGTCAATTAATAAGTAGCTCACCTGCAGAAAAAGTGTGAGCACCCCTGATCTATGCTGCTGTTGAACTAAGAAGATTGCATTCACTCTGCCATTACATATAGTTTGTGTCGTTGACATTGATTTCCAATAGCAGACAATAATATGGCAAATATTATCTGCTTATCCACACAAAGCAAAAAGGATTAAAATATGAACTACCTGAATGTGCTGTACTTGTGGTTTCAATGCTGCACATTCTTCTATCAGGATACTCCTGTGAATGATAAGAATAGAGGGTGAGGATCTAGGTCCAGGTTTGGTTGTTAACATCATTTCAGTCATCAACAATTGAGAACAGAGAAATGGATATTGAAACAGTGTAGGTCTGACTTGGTAGGATATTTATATAACAAAAAGTATCTACATTTGATTATTTACATTTGATTATTAACAATCCGGGGAGGGTGTTAGTTTAGTGTTGAAGTTGCCTGGAGGTGTACTTTTATTGCGGTTTTGAAGGAGGATAGAGATGCCCTTTCTTTTACACCTGTTGGGAGTGCATTCCACATTGATGTGGCATAGAAAGAGAATGAGTTAAGACCTTTGTTAGATGGGAATCTGGGTTAAACGTGGTTAGTGGAGCTCCCCCTGGTGTTGTGGTTATGGCGGTCATTTACGTTAAGGAAGTAGTTTGACATGTACTTCGGTATCAGGGAGGTGTAGCGGATTTTATAGACCAGGCTCAGTGCAAGTTGTTTGACTCTGTCCTCCACCCTGAGCCAGCCCACTTTGGAGAAGTGGGTAGGAGTGAGGTGTGATCTGGGGTGGAGGTCTAGAAGTAATCTGACTAGCTTGTTCTGGGATGTTTGGAGTTTAGATTTGAGGGTTTTGGAGGTGCTAGGGTACCAGATTGTGCATGCGTAATCGAAAAAGGTTTGAACGAGAGTTCCCGTTAGAATCCTCATGGTGCTTTTGTTGACCAGAGAGGAGATTCTGTAGAGAAATCTCGTTCGTTGGTAGAACTTTTTGATGACCTTGGTTGCCATTTTATCACAGGAAAGATTAGCCTCGAGAATGGAACCTAGGTAGGTGACCTCATCTTTCCTGGTGATAACAATGTCAGCCACTTTTATAGTGAAGTCATTGACTTTCTTAAGGTTGATGTGGGACCCAAACAGGATGGATTCAGTTTTACCCAAGTGTATGGATAGCTTGTTGTCAGCGACCAAGGGGGAAGTGCTACAGAGTTCAGCACTGAGGATTTTCTCCACCTGTGACTTGTCCTTGTCTGATACCAGCAGGGCCGAGTCATCCGCAAACAAGAACAATTCACAGTCGCATGCTGATGACAAGTCGTTTATGTATATTAGGAACAGTAAAGGCCCCAATATACTGCCTTGGGGGACTCCACAGCTTACTGAGAGGGGGGGGGGCACGATGCCGATGAATGATAATGAGTCAACACACGAGAGCAACAAGATAACTGTGACTCCTGGCAGTAGTGCTGCACATGTGCTGCCAGTGCTAGGGAGCTGTGGTTCACTTAGGGTGGGGGTCGGCAACCCGAGGCTCTAGAGCCACCTGCAGCTCTTTAGCGCCACCTGGAGCTTTTTCAAAAATCTATGAAAATGGAAAAAATATAAATGTTTTGTTTTAATACACAGTATAGGCCAAAAGTTTGGACACACCTTCTCCTCATTCAATGTGTTTTCTTTATTTTCATGACTGTTTACATTGTAGATTGTCACATCAAAACTATGAATGAACACATGTGGAGTTAGATAGAGAGATAGTACTTTATGTACTTCACAAAAAAAGGTGAAATAACTGAAAACATGTTTTATATTCTAGTTCAAGAGGTAGTCACCTGAAATGGTTTTCACTTCACAGGTGTGCTTGAAGCTCATGGAGAGAATGCCAAGAGTGTGCAAAGCAGTTATCAGAGCAAAGGGAGGCTATTTTGAAGAAACTAGAATATAAAACATGTTTTCAGTTATTTCACCCACAACCTTTTAAAGCACTACAAAATTGGATTAGTAGCTAAATTCCGACGGAAGAAACATTACTACTTGATTTGAAGAAACACAATAGAAAATAGGATAAAGTGTTGTTTTCATACACTGTGCAGCAGCTTTTTTGGTATGTACTCATTTGAGTGAGCAGGTGTATCTAATGTTGTAACCAGTGAATCTATATAATGTTTATGAAGTTTATTTTCAACGTGACTAAAAAATATATACTGTAGCAGTGAAGTTTGTCTTCAAAATATATATTTAAGAGTGAATATTTTCCAAACAACTGCAACATCGCGTGGACATCGGGGGCGGTACCTCTGGATTGGCAGACCGGGGTGGTGGTTCCTCTCTTTAAGAAGGGGAACCGGAGGGTGTGTTCCAACTATCGTGGGATCACACTCCTCAGCCTTCCCGGTAAGGTTTATTCAGGTGTACTGGAGAGGAGGCTACGCCGGATAGTCGAACCTCGGATTCAGGAGGAACAGTGTGGTTTTCGTCCTGGTCGTGGAACTGTGGACCAGCTCTATACTCTCGGCAGGGTCCTTGAGGGTGCATGGGAGTTTGCCCAACCAGTCTACATGTGTTTTGTGGACTTGGAGAAGGCATTCGACCGTGTACCCCGGGAAGTCCTGTGGGGAGTGCTCAGAGAGTATGGGGTAACGGACTGTCTTATTGTGGCAGTTCGCTCCCTGTATGATCAGTGTCAGAGCTTGGTTCGCATTGCCGGCAGTAAGTCGGACACGTTTCCAGTGAGGGTTGGACTCCGCCAAGGCTGCCCTTTGTCACCCATTCTGTTCATAACCTTTATGGACAGAATTTCTAGGCGCAGTCAGGGCGTTGAGGGGATCTGGTTTGGTGGCTGCAGGATTAGGTCACTGCTATTTGCAGATGATGTGGTCCTGATGGCTTCCTCCGGCCAAGATCTTCAGCTCTCACTGGATCGGTTCGCAGCCGAGTGTGAAGCGACTGGGATGGGAATCAGCACCTCCAAGTCCGAGTCCATGGTTCTCTCCCGGAAAAGGGTGGAGTGCCATCTCCGGGTTGGGGAGGAGATCTTGCCCCAAGTGGAGGAGTTCAAGTACCTCGGAGTCTTGTTCACGAGTGGGGGAAGAGTGGATCGTGAGATCGACAGGCGGATCGGTGCGGCGTCTTCAGTAATGCGGACGCTGTATCGATCCGTTGTGGTGAAGAAGGAGCTGAGCCGGAAGGCAAAGCTCTCGATTTACCGGTCGATCTACGTTCCCATCCTCACCTATGGTCATGAGCTTTGGGTCATGACCGAAAGGACAAGATCACGGGTACAAGCGGCCGAAATGAGTTTCCTCCGCCGAGTGGCGGGGCTCTCCCTTAGAGATAGGGTGAGAAGCTCTGTCATTCGGGGGGAGCTCAAAGTAAAGCCGCTGCTCCTCCACATGGAGAGGAGCCAGATGAGGTGGTTCGGGCATCTGGTCAGGATGCCACCCGAACGCCTCCCTAGGAAGGTGTTTCGGGCACGTCCGACCGGTAGGAGGCCACGGGGAAGACCCAGGACACGCTGGGAAGAATATCTCTCCCGGCTGGCCTGGGAACGCCTCGGGATCCCCCGGGAGGAGCTGGACGAAGTGGCTGGGGAGAGGGAAGTCTGGGCTTCCCTGCTTAGGCTGCTGCCCCCGCGACCCGACCTCGGATAAGCGGAAGAAGATGGATGGATGGATGGATATTTTCCAAACATAAATGTTGATAATTTGAGAGCAGGGTGTTTCAATTGCAATCTGGAAACATATGGAGGTTAATTTGTGTCTTTGCTACGAAAGCTTTTTTTTTTGGCACTGAATTTATGTAACTGAATTTTTTGCGTTTGAATTTTGTGAACTGAATTGCTTTTTACATCAAATTATGTGGACAATTTCATTGACAACATGTGTTATGCACGTGTTTAAAAAGTCAGTGTTGTAAAAATTCAATCAATCAATCAATTTATGTCTACAACCCTTAATCTCAAGTGTCTCAAAGGACTGCACAAGCCACAACGGCATCCTCGGCTCAGATCCCACATCAGTGTAAAAAAATTAAATGCCGAAAAATTCAGTGCAGCAAAGTTTCCGGTTAATTAAGACAGAAGCAACTGATCCTGTCTCAGAATAAATGAATGAAGTGTAATGTCTGAAGTCACTGACAGGGGACTTGCAAAATTAACTGTGTTACCTGGGCAAAATACTACATAATAAACACACAGGTTACTTTAGGAAGCTCTTCTCTATGCAGATGAGGCACGAGCAAAGTGGGCGGGGCTTGTTTAAACAGCAACAAGCCTAAAACTAACAATTAGTGCTTTAGTTGCCAGGTAGCGACATACTTGCCAACCTTGAGACCTCCAATTTCGGGAGGTGGGGGGTGGATGCGGGGGGCGTGGTTGGGGTGGGTGCGTGGTTGGGGGCGTGGTTAAGAGGGGAGGAGTATATTTACAGCTAGAATTCACCAAGTCAAGTATTTCATATATATATATATATATATCCCTGCGACCCCGAAGGGAATAAGCGGTAGAAAATGGATGGATGGATGGATGTATATATATATATATATATATATATATATATATATATATATAAGAAATAATTGACTTTCAGTGAATTCTAGCTATATATATATATATATATATATATATATATATATATATATATATATATATATATATATATATATATATAAATAAAAGAAATACTTGAATTTCAGTGTTCATTTATTTACACATATACACACACATAACACTCATCTACTCATTGTTGAGTTAAGGGTTGAATTGTCCATCCTTGTTCTATTCTCTGTCACTATCTTTCTAACCATGCTGAACACCCTCTCTGATGATGCATTGCTGTGTGGCACGCACAAAAGTGCTTTCATCAAATGCACTAGATGGCAGTATTGTCCTGTTTAAGAGTGTCACAACATTGCTGTTTACGGCAGACAAACTGCTTTACTGTAGACGTTCTTTATATTGTGGGAAAGCGGACTCAGGTCCGCATGGAGCTGGAGGGGGCGGGGCCTCCAGCTCCGCCTGAATTTCGGGAGATTTTCGGGAGAAAATTTGTCCCGGGAGGTTTTCGGGAGAGGCGCTGAATTTCGGGAGTCTCCCGGAAAATCCGGGAGGGTTGGCAAGTATGGGTAGCGATTAGTATGCTAGTTGTCAGCTCGCGATTAGTGCGCTTGTTGTCAGCTTGCAATTAGCGCTCTAGTTGCCAGCTACGGATGAACTCGTCAGTTGCCAGCTAGTGATTAGCGCACTAGTTGCCAGCTAGCTATTAGCGTTACAATACTGTTATTTGAATATCATTACTATTTCACAAAAACAAGGTACCTTTAGGACCTCATGCAAAATATATAAGGAGGAGTTCCCCGCTCCTTCTCTCCAGTAGATTGAGAGTCCTTGGCCTGGAAAACGTCAAAGACCATTGATCTAGATCACATGAATTGTGCTAATTGGAGATTAATATCATCAAAGGTCACATTTAGCTATAAAATGTACTGCGAAATTATATGCAGTGTATATATTAGTATTCGTATTAATATATATTAGTGTCTACGTTGAAGAAGACGGCGCTTAGATGGCAGCATATGTTGCTCCAAAAGCTGTATGTACCTTTCAGCATTAATGGTGCCTTCACAGATGTGTAATTTACCCATGCCTTGGGCACTAATACACCGCCATACCATCACACATGCTGGCTTTTGAACTTTGCGTCGATAACAGTCTGGATGGTTCGCTTCCCCTTTGGTCCGGATGACACGATGTCGAATATTTGCAAAAACAATTTGAAATGTGGACTCGTCAGACCACAGAACACTTTTCCACTTTGCATGAGTCCATCTTAGATGATCTCGGGCCCAGAGAAGCCGGCGGCGTTTCTGGGTGTTGTTGATAAATGACTTTCGCTTTGCATAGTAGAGCTTTAACTTGCACTTACAGATGTAGCGACCAACTGTAGTTACTGACAGTGGTTTTCTGAAGTGTTCCTGAGCCCATGTGGTGATATCCTTTAGGGATTGATGTCGGTTTTTGATACAGTGCCGTCTGAGGGATGGAAGGTCACGGTCATTCAATGTTGGTTTCCGGCCATGCCGCTTACGTGGAGTGATTTCTCCACATTCTCTGAACCTTTTGATGATATTATGGAGCGTAGATGTTGAAATCCCTAAATTTCTTGCAATTACACTTTGAGAAACGTTGTTCTTAAACTGTTTGACTATTTGTGTTATGATCTGCTGCCCGGATCATATTTCTGTTTGGGTTTTCGGGTCACGTGTGTTTTCTGTTAGTCTTGGACTCATTTTGTTCCTGTCTGTGCACCTTTGAGTTGGTTACCATAGTTACATATTAATTCCACATGCCGCTTGTGTTTCTGACGCGCACCTGTTGTAATCACAGACGCTATTTAAGCCCACCGTTGTTCATCACTCGTTCTGCTTTCTTTGTTTTTTGCATCACGCGACTGCCACGCAAGTTTGTTCTTGATTCTAGACTCAGCTAAATTCCCTAGTCTGTGCTAAGTGTTAGCCTTAGCTTCCAGTGCGTTTGGCACCTCTTCCTGTCGGTTTGTTTTCTGTTTTGTACCAGTTTTGTGTTATTTTATTATTAAATCAAGTTATTACCTGCAAGTCCTGTCCGGATTCGTCCCTTGCATCTTGGGAGAACAAAACCCCGCATCACCATGCGTACCCAGCGTGACTATTTGCTCACGCAGTTGTGGACAAAGGGGTGTACCTCGCCCCATCCTTTCTTGTGAAAGACTGAGCATTTTTTGGTAAGCTGTGTTTTTACCCAATCATGGCACCCACCTGTTCCCAATTAGCCTGCACACCTGTGGGATGTTCCAAATAAGTGTTTGATGAGCATTCCTCAACTTTATCAGTATTTATTGCCACCTTTCCCAACTTCTTTGTCACGTGTTGCTGCCATCAAATTCTAAAGTTAATGATTATTTGCAAAAAAAATAAAGTTTATGAGTTTGAACATCAAATATGTTGTCTTTGTAGTGCATTCAACTTAATATGGGTTGAAATTGATTTCTAAATCATTGTATTCTGTTTATATTTACATCTAACACAATTTCCCAACTCATATGGAAACGGGGTTTGTATTTTGTAGTCATGTATTTATAGCTGGGTACAAAAGTGTAAGAAACACAGACTTTTCATGGACAAAGGGAGCTTATCTGCAGCAAAAACTAGAATGTAGGCCATCCAGGGAACGGAATGTCCCAGTCGCTAACTTTAATTTGTCTCTATTAAAAAGTTGCAAAAGGAGACAGCTTTACAAAGCAAGGACGAATGAGTCGCTTTCCTGGGAGACCCTGTCCCTCCCTCTCTGGTTACATAAGCACAATCGAATGGGGATGCTCTGTCTCACAATGGGTCCTTTTGTGCTGCTGAAGTCAGGAAGTGGATTTTTTTTGGGGGGGGGCTGTCTTCCAAGGTGGCCCCATTGGCCATGAAGAAAGAGCGATGGAAGCAGAAAAAGGAAGGACGAGAGAAAGTAAAGTAAAAGCTGTTCTGGACAGCTGCGGAGGAATTGAGGCGAAAAAAAGGGGTTGAACTCCACTCAGTGATTTACAGACAATAAATGGTCCCTAGTGTGTGAATGTGAGTGTGAATGTTGTCTGTCTATCTGTGTTGGCCCTGCGATGAGGTGGCGACTTGTCCAGGGTGTACCCCGCCTTCCGCCCGATTGTAGCTGAGATAGGCTCCAGCGCCCCCCGCGACCCCGAAGGGAATAAGCGGTAGAAAATGGATGGATGGATGGCACAAAAAGTAATGGATCCACTTCCTTGTTGCAACTCACTTGATATGCTCTACCACTTTGTTGATGTCGCTGATATTCAGCTTGTCCTTCACGGCTTCGATCTCTTCTTGCGACTGAACGGAGCAGCATGAGCTCGGCCTTCAGCGGAAAGGAAGAAGAAGACACAAGTAAGACCATGAGAGGTTTCGTGTGGAGGCATCGTCCACACCTCAGTTCGTCTCTGGGCTCCACGCTGATGTCAAGGCGACCCAGGGCGTAGTTTACGGTCTTTGCGTTGTAACGCTTTAAGAACTCCTTGTCGTGCCTGTAATGAAAAATCAACATCCGGTAGCCACAGAAGATAACCCAGTAGAGCGAATGAGACAATATCAGGAGCTAAACCTAAGATGTTCACATGAAAATGTTAAGTTTGTATTATGAAGAAGAAGGAAGAAGCAAGTAACTAAAGCAGATGAGCCAGCTTGGTTTTTATTGTCATTAAAGGGGTCATATTATGATTTTTTTTTTCGACATTCAAAATACTTCCTTGTGGTCTCCATAACATGTAATGGTGGTTCTTTGGTCAACATTTGGCAAAGGTTATGTTTTACAGACCGTCTTCAATCTCTTCAGGATGTGCCGTTTTGTGAGCGGTTTTTACGTGCCTTCACTTACTAATAAGTCTTCTCCCCCGCCAGCCAAATTGTAGGTTTTTTTCTACAAAATCAAACATCCATCCATCCATCCATCTTCTTCCGCTTATCCGAGGTCGGGTCGCGGGGGCAGCAGCCTAAGCAGGGAAGCCCAGACTATCCTCTCCCCAGCCACTTCGTCCAGCTCCTCCCGGGGGATCCCGAGGCGTTCCCAGGCCAGCCGGGAGACATAGTCTTCCCAACGTGTCCTGGGTCTTCCCCGTGGCCTCCTACTGGTTGGACGTGCCCTAAACACCTCCCGAGGGAGGCGTTCGGGTGGCATCCTGACCAGATGCCCGAACCACCTCATCTGGCTCCTCTCGATGTGGAGGAGCAGTGGCTTTACTTTGAGCTCCCCCCGGATGGCAGAGCTTCTCACCCTATCTCTAAGGGAGAGACCCGCCACCCGGCGGAGGAAACTCATTTCGGTCGCCTGTACTCGTGATCTTGTCCTTTCGGTCATAACCCAAAGCTCATGACCATAGGTGAGGATGGGAACGTAGATGGGCCGGTAAATTGAGAGCTTTGCCTTCCGGCTCAGCTCCTTCTTCACCACAACGGATCGATACAGCGTCCGCATTACTGAAGATGCCGCACCGATCCGCCTGTCGATCTCACGATCCACTTTTCCCTCACTCGTGAACAAGACTCCGAGGTACTTGAACTCCTCCACTTGGGGCAGGGTCTCCTCCCCAACCCGGAGATGGCACTCCACCCTTTTCCGGGCGAGAACCATGGACTCGGACTTGGAGGTGCTGATTCTCATCCCAGTCGCTTCACACTCGGCTGCGAACCGATCCAGTGAGAGCTGAAAATCCTGGCCAGATGAAGCCATCAGGACCACATCATCTGCAAAAAGCAGAGACCTAATCCTGCAGCCACCAAACCGGATCCCCTCAACGCCTTGACTGCGCCTAGAAATTCTGTCCATAAAAGTTATGAACAGAATCGGTGACAAAGGGCAGCCTTGGCGGAGTCCAACCCTCACTGGAAACGTGTCCGACTTACTGCCGGCAATGCGGACCAAGCTCTGGCACTGATCGTACAGGGAGCGGACCGCCAAAATCAGACAGTCCGATACCCCATACTCTCTGAGCACTCCCCACAGGACTTCCCAAGGGACACGGTCGAATGCCTTCTCCAAGTCCACAAAACACATGTAGACTGGTTGGGCAAACTCCCATGCACCCTCAAGGACCCTGCCGAGAGTATAGAGCTGGTCCACAGTTCCACGACCAGGACGAAAACCACACTGTTCCTCCTGAATCTGAGGTTCGACTATCCGGCGTAGCCTCCTCTCCAGTACACCTGAATAGACCTTACCGGGAAGGCTGAGGAGTGTGATCCCACGACAGTTGGAACACACCCTCCGGTTCCCCTTCTTAAAGAGAGGAACCACCACCCCGGTCTGCCAATCCAGAGGTACCGCTCCCGATGTCCACGCGATGCTGCAGAGTCTTGTCAACCAAGACAGCCCCACAGCATCCAGAGCCTTAAGGAACTCCGGGCGGATCTCATCCACCCCCGGGGCCTTGCCACCAAGGAGCTTTTTAACTACCTCAGCAACCTCAGCCCCAGAAATAGAAGAGCCCACCACAGATTCCCCAGGCACTGCTTCCTCATAGGAAGACGTGTCGGTGGGATTGAGGAGGTCTTCGAAGTATTCCCTCCACCGATCCACAACATCCGCAGTCGAGGTCAGCAGAACACCATCCGCACCATACACGGTACAAAATCAAACAACTAAATGAATCTTCCAAGACTGGTGATTCCATCATTCTTCTAGGGGTTATAGACGTAGCACCTTATTAGCACAGTCAGTCCTCTCAATCAGAGGCTGTGACATTTGGAATAACATCCCTCACTCTATATGAGAATCCCACACATGCAATACCTTTAAAATTCACCTCAAAAACAACCTGAAATCCAATCAACCCTGAACTCATGATGCTGTTTGGACCTCATGGCGCATGATACATATACACACTGTATTTAGCGGTGCATCTGTACATATACGATTATTTTAATCTGCATTTTATGTATGTATTAACGTTTAATATTGTTGTTTAGTCAATTGTCGGCCTTTTACACCTTTTCCCGGGACTACCGTTGCAATGAGGTTTTCCTGTTTTTTGATAAACAAAATATATGATGTTTGTGTACATGACATGTGCATTGCAGCCTGATGAAGAACATAGGGTTCTATAAGTGGAAGTTTTTGTTACCATTTCTGTGTAAACGCAGAAAAGAGTCGACTGTGATAGATATCATGCTTATTCAGTCATGGCATGTGCCAAACACACGTCATAGCCAAACAACAATGACCTTCTAACAGCCATTAGTGTAGAACCTATAGTATTAGCGCATATCTTTCTTTGCAAAGACATCACCCACTATTGGCCTGACATACAAGTGACATTGTCAGTTTTTTCAATAATGTTGCGGTTTGTGAGAAGTTTCACAAAGTAGGCACGGCATGAATGGACATGTAAAAAAAGAAAGCAACAATGGGAAGGAAGTAGAGCCAATGGACAGGCAATAAAAGACGGCAAAACCGGAGAACAATGTTGTACTATTCTCCTGGGTTACACAGGGCTACATTCCTGGCAGCAACTACTTAGTCGCTGGGAGAATTACAAGCTCGTACAGACACAAAAAATTCCCCCCACACACACAGACAACCACTTTACGACACTTCTCTGTTTACCAGTAAAGTCATTTGATTGCCAAGCACTAGTTGACCATCATTGGCCTGACATTAGTAGGAGAAATTAAAAAGCAAACTGCAATTACGCTGTTTTATAACCGCTCCTTGGATTTTTACAACCCTGATAACTTTCCTTCATAAAACAAACAAACAAAAACAGATCCAGAGAGCCAAGTGCTTCCCGAGAGCCACATTTACTCAATATGTTGTCACTTATCACAACAGGACACCAATTTTAAGATGTGTATTTAGCCAGCCACTTAGCGTGTGCACATATTTTCAATCCAACAACATTACGCCTCTAAAATAAAGCAGTTTTTGTCTTATTGTTTCTGCACAGCACATTGCAGCATCCCTACGCCCTGCTTCTTTGTTCCTGCACTTTCCATCTAATTTGTAAGTGACAAGAGAGCACAATATAGCGTTTTATGGATGTCTTTGTCAGAGGGAAAAAGTGCGTAGAGGATCACATCGAAGCCGTTGGAAGAAAGCAGATGTGGTGGTTTAAGACATGACAGCCCTCGTAAAGATGATATATAGTCTATCCATCACTTTTCCAATTTTCTTTCAGACTTAGTATTGCTATTTGACAATAATCTTAAAGGTGGAATTAATTGCAGAAAAATGGTGTGTACCAGTATAAACGTGTCAAATGGGAAGCTGCAGTCGGTTTTGTCGTGACATAATGACTTTATTTCAAACATCACTGGTAGTGAAAGCTACTTAGACAACTATAGCAAGAGTATTTTTTCCAAGGATATGGCAAATCTAGAGTGCTATATCAAACGTGTAGACACAAAGACAACCAGTGTTGGGACTAACGCATTACTTTGTAACGCGTTACTGTAACGCCGTTATTTTCGGTGGTAACTAGAAATTTTTATATTCAGTAACTCAGTTACCGTTACTACATGATGCGTTACTGCATTATTTTACGTTATTTTTTTATGGAGTATCAGCTAAAAACAGAAGATCTGAGTGTGTTTTATTAGAGCGCTGCGGTGTCGTCCTTCTGTGTCACAAGGAAAAGAAAAGGCTTTCTTTGTGTGGGTGGGGGAAGGGGGGGGGGGGGGGGGGGGCTCCCAGACTGTAGTTGAGGGGTGCAGGGGAGACGTTCCTCCAGGGCCTATGTACTTCGGGGCTAAAAACCTTCACTTTACGCGGCAGTGGGTCTTTACAGCTCCGGACTCGAGGGTGAATGACGAGGCCGGCGGTTTGTTGCAACTTTGTGACTTTATTGGTGTCTTGCACTCAGTCATCCACCAAGCTAGAGCACCTGCACGCACTCACTGTTGCCGCTCCCTCACCTCTCTTGCCCACTCACTCATGGACGTCACTCACCTCACATGCTGTCATATCTTAAAGGTCCACACACACGCTACTCTCATAACAACTAACAAGACATCATGGCGAAGCCAGAAGTCAAGTTTCTTAACATGGAGACATTCTCAATACTTTTCCTTTGTCGAGCACAAAGAAAATAACATTTTAGTTAAATGTAAGTTGTGTCTTGGATCAAAGATCCTATCTACTTAAAGTTAAAGTGCCATTATGTTGCAGCTATTTAAAATAGTTTTGTCAATTTGTTCTGGCCTGAAATAAATTGGCCCTTTGAAACATATACCGTATTTTCCGCACCATAAGCCGCCCTGGGTTATAAGCCGCGCCTTCAATGAACGGCATATTTCAAAACTTTGTCCACCTATAAGCCGCCCCGTGTTATAAGCCGCATCTAACTGCGCTAAAGGAATGTCAAAAAAACAGTCAGATAGGTCAGTCAAACTTTAATAATATATTAAAAACCAGCGTGATGTGGGCGCGCATGGAGTCGTATATCAACATGGACGGAGCTGCGTGAAAAAAGCCACCCGGCCTCTTCGCGTAAACTTCCCTTAACCACTCGCTCATCTTTTCTTCATCCATCCATCCCTTCGAGTTAGCTTTTATGATGACGCCGGCTGGAAAGGTCTCTTTTGGCAAGGTCTTCCTTTTGAATATCACCATGGGTGGAAGTTTCTGGCCATTAGCATGGCAAGCTAGAACCACAGTGAAGGATGACTTCTCATTCCCTGTGGTGCGAATATTCACCGTACGTGCTCCCGTTGTATCCACAGTGCGGTTCACAGGAATATCAAAAGCCAGTGGAACCTCGTCCATGTTGATAATGTTCTCTGGCCGGATCTTTTTTTCAGCTATCTTGTTTTTACAATATGCACGGAAAGTAGCCAGCTTTTCTTGAAAGTCTTTAGGCAGTTGCTGTGAAATAGTAGTCCGTGTGCGGATGGAGAGATTGCGTCTTTTCATGAACCGGAAACCTGTCGCTTAGTAGGAGCCATTTTGTGGTCTTTACAGATGTAAACACACAAAGGAAATGAAACGTAATATCCGCGCGCTTCTTCTTCTTCTACGGGGGCGGGTGGTTGCTTACAGTAGAAGAAGAAGCGCTTCCTCTTCTATGGGGGCGGGTGCTTACCTTGGCGGTTGCTTGCGTAGAAGAAGAAGCGCTTCCTCTTCTACGGGGAAAAAAGATGGCGGCTGTTTACCGTAGTTGCGAGACCTAAACTTTATGAAAATGAATCTTAATATTAATCCATATATAAAGCGCACCGGGTTATAAGCCGCACTGTCAGCTTTTGAGTAAATTTGTGGTTTTAATAGTGCGGAAAATACGGTATTTGTCTTTGTGTGTTGTATGTAGACCACATTGCTTAGCAGAGTTCAGTGATGCAAACGCATGTCAAGTTGATCAACAGATTGTATTATTCTCCAGTGCAATAACAGTACTGAAATGAAGGCTATAAGGGCATTAATGGGAGCCTTAAAAAAAAAAAAAGAAGAAAAAAAAAAATTAACTAAATAGTTACTTTTCACAGAAACGCATTACTTTTTGGTGTAAGTAACTGAGTTAGTAACTGAGTTACTTTTGAAATAAAGTAACTAGTAACTGTAAATAGTTACCGGTTTTCAGTAACTAACCCAACACTGAAGACAACACACTTGACTGAGTGAATATTATTGTGTTGTGTCGCAGAAGGAGCTTGTGTGTCACAATATGCACCAACCTTCCCTCCCTGAAGAATTTCTCTTGGAGATTCTCCAGCAACATCTTGACCTCGGCCCTTACCAGCTCCTTGATCACCGGCGGGTCAGCCAGGGGGCTTCTTGAACTGGTGAGAGGCCCCCTCGGCCTGTCGCCAAGAGGTCCTCCCTGCTGGCTGTCCTGCCATATCTTGTGCCACATGACTGCCTGCAAGAGGAAGAAGTCACAGTGAAGACGGGCACTGGGTTTACATTTCGTAAAGGACTACCTTGAAGTTCATTGAGTGAAAAACCTATATTAATGTGTCGGTGCAGCTTAAATCCACCGTGTGTGAGATCTATTCTGAAAAAAAAGGTTAGTTAGCAACATAACTGAAAAAGTTATGTGCGTTTGTATAAAACCTTCAGGAAATGTCGGGAATGGGATAAAGAAAAAATGATTACATTTTGGGGGCGCTCCGGCTAATTTTTTACTGTCGGATAGTTTCTACTATGTACCGTTAGTTTACGTCATGAGGCACAACTTCTGTGTGTGCATGTTAGTGCCCTTGGCCCCGCCTCCATAGAGACTGATAGCCCTTTTCCACTGCAGAGAACTTTGGTGCTGGAGTAGATTAAGTTCAGAGTTGGAGCTAAACCGCTGTTGGTTCTACACCACTTTCATTTCCCACTGCCCTCCAGAGCCGTGTTATCAGGTCTCAGTGGTTATGCCTTTGATTGGTAAATAAGAAATTAGCGTGGGAACATCAACATATTCTTTAAAAACAATGACAAGACCCAAACATGCTGAAGTTGATGCTGCTGGTTATACAGTCAAAATTTACAATGTGGTTATGATGTCATCTTATTTGTTTCGTTTATCTTTTTTAAGCTAATATATTCTTTTTTTTCTATTCTTGTCTGACAATAATTGTGAAGCAGCCTGCGTTAGAGCAGTTTTGATTTTCTTATAACCATTAATGTTTTTTTTCTACTGCTGGTGTTAATAAATGTATTCGTGCTCATTAAATTTTCAAAGAATTTAAGGCACCTCACACACAAGTTAAAAACACAATATTCCTGTATTAGCAGAGTGTTGAAAAGGTGAAAAATAGCATTATAACAGGAACATTGTGTGTGTAAATACGCTAATTAAAAAGGTTTTGTTCAAGGTATTACTGTGGTTTGTTTTATATCTACACCAAAACTTACTTGCAGACTGTCATGTAGATCCTTTGATGGCATGTCTGAGATGTATTTTTTCCCTGTATGTCCATGACATACTTGCCAACCTTGAGACCTCCGATTTCGGGAGGTGGGGGTGGGGGGCGTGGTCGGGGGTGGGGTGGGGGGCGTGGTTAAGATATATATATATAAAAAATCCTTGACTTTCAGTGAATTCTAGCTATATATATTTTTTTTTATTACATATATACATAAATAAAAGAAATACTTGAATTTCAGTGTTCATTTATTTACACATAAACACACACATAACACTCATCTACTCATTGTTGAGTTAAGGGTTGAATTGGCCATCCTTGTTCTATTCTCTGTCACTATTTCAGAACACACACATTATACAAATATACATTATAAAATCAATAAGAAAACGGGAGCTCTAATTTGGGAGTCTGAATTAGGATCAGAAGTTCCTATATAAACATTGCGTACTCAAGTCGCCATTTTGTATTGATTACTGCAGCTGTGCACTGGATTCATTCACAAATACAAACTACAACTCACAAACACTTTAGAGTTAGGCTCCACCATCAGAATGTGTACTTAAATTTATAAAGATCACATGGATATTATTCAGTGAGTTGATTCACCAAAACTAACCTGTTATACAGGAGGAAAAAGCACACAGGACGTTTCAATTGTTCAGAGACTGGTCGCGCTCATCAGAATGACAAGACACTTCCGGTCTGCAGGTGATAGCATTCAATTGGGAAGAAACGCCCTACTGCCCCCTACTGACCAATGTGAATACTGATAAATGTGGAATGACAGCTCCAAAAACGAATTCAAACCACCAAATTAAAAAAATAAATCAACACAAAAATGTGACACATTATGGGTGGGTCACATATGCATGTACAGTAGATGGCCTGTTTAAAAGTGTCACAACATTGCTGTTTACGGCAGACGAACTGCTTTACGGTAGACGAAATGCTGTTGTTGTGTGTTGTTACCGCGCTGGGAGGACGTTAATGAAACTGCCGTACAATAAACCCACATAAGAAACCAAGAACTCGCCCTCCATCATTAGCTGTTTAAATTGTGGGAAAGCGGACGTGTGAACAGGTTGTCAACACGTCACTCAGGTCCGCATGGAGCTGGAGGGGGCGTGGCCTCCAGCTCCGCCTGAATTTCGGGAGATTTTCGGGAGAAAATTTGTCCCGGGAGGTTTTCGGGAGAGACGCTGAATTTCGGGAGTCTCCCGGAAAATCCGGGAGGGTTGGCAAGTATGGTCCATGATGCCCTGATCTAACTTGCTTCAAAACAAGTTTACCTTTGGATTCCAATAAAGTAACCTGGCCTAAACACAGCACACATGTTCTTGTGTTGACAACTTTTATTAAAAAAAGCAAACACACGCTAATAAAATATTTGCTAAATGCTACATATATTGTTTGGTGGCTGAGGTAACTGGTTGTGGATTTCCTCATGAGTCAGTACTTGGTCTTCATTGATCCTTCTCCTGTTTCTCCATCCTGATTCATGACAACAAGTATTTTATGTAGTAAAGCTAGCAGCTGCACTTCATGACATTGTTTGAACTTACACTTCAGGTGTGTCAGGAGTTTAGTGGACTAGTTTGTAGATGTGAGCTTGTAGCAAAGAGGAAGATGATGGTCGCTCTTCATCGCCAGTGCTGCCTGCCACAAAAACAATATTGAAACAGAATATTAACAATCTCTATAAGAAGCAGTGTTGCACAATATATGTTTTTCTTACATAATTATAGGTTTACGATGAGACTTGGAGGGATTCAAATTCTTCCCGAAAGTGCATTGCGGCAGACATTTTGAAGGGCGAGCGTCATGGTTCACGATAGCGCTACACGTAACATTTCCAAACTATTCAGTGGAAAATAACATTGCACCGGCTGTGACACGGTGGAGAAATACTGTGAGACATTAGATAAGAAGTCCCTTCGTCGTTATAAGGAGCAAACAGACCAACATTGGATGCAAGGATCCATACAAGATCGACAAGTCTGAGTGAAGCAGTGACATCTTCCCCAATGTCTCATACCCGAACTTTGTAACTACCTAAGCCCAATTTACACTTTGAAAATGATAAAAGTCAAGATAGCTATGGCGGCTTTGTTTATGTATGGGTTCGTGACGTTTATGTTTATTTCTATAAACCCAGCGGACATTGTGTCATCAAGCCAGGCCAGAGTAATGCACCCTCAGAAATGATCCGACCTAAATGCATACTTGCCAACCCTCCCGGATTTTCCGGGAGACTCCCGAAATTCAGCGCCTCTCCCGAAAACCTCCCGGGACAAATTTTCTCCCGAAAATCTCCCGAAATTCAGGCGGAGCTGGAGGCCACGCCCCCTCCAGCTCCATGCGGACCTGAGTGACGTGTTGACAACCTGTTCACACGTCCGCTTTCCCACAATTTAAACAGCTAATGATCGAGGGCGAGTTCTTGGTTTCTTATGTGGGTTCATTGTACGGCAGTTTCATTAACGTCCTCCCAGCGCGGTAACAACACACAACAACAGTATTTCGTCTACGTAAAGCAGTTCGTCTGCCGTAAACAGCAATGTTGTGACACTTGTAAACAGGACAATACTGCCATCTACTGTACATGCATATGTGACCCACCCATAATGTGTCACATTTTTGTGCTGATTTATTTATTTTATTTTGTGGTTTGAATTCGTTTTTGGAGCTGTCATTCCACATTTATCAGTATTCACATTGGTCAGTAGGGGGCAGTAGGGCGTTTCTTCCCAATTGAATGCTATCACCTGCAGACCGGAAGTGTCTTGTCATTCTGATGAGCGCGACCAGTCTGTGAACAATTGAAACGTCCTGTGTGCTTTTTCCTCCTGTATAACAGGTTAGTTTTGGTGAATCAACTCACTGAATAATATCCATGTAATCTTTATAAGTTTAAGTACACATTCTGATGGTGGAGCCTAACTCTAAAGTGTTTGTGAGTTGTAGTTTGTATTTGTGAATGAATCCAGTGCACAGCTGCAGTAATCAATACAAAATGGCGACTTGAGTACGCAATGTTTATATAGGAACTTCTGATCCTAATTCAGACTCCCAAATTAGAGCTCCCGTTTTCTTATTGATTGTATAATGTATATTTGTATAATGTGTGTGTTCTGAAATAGTCACAGAGAATAGAACAAGGATGGACAATTCAACCCTTAACTCAACAATTAGTAGATGAGTGTTATGTGTGTGTTTATGTGTAAATAAATGAACACTGAAATTCAAGTATTTCTTTTATTTATATATATATATATATATAAATAAATAATAATGTATTATATATATATATATATATGTAATAAAATATATATATATATATATATATATAGCTAGAATTCACTGAAAGTCAAATATTTTTTATATATATATCTTAACCACGCCCCCCACCCCACCCCCGACCACGCCCCACCCCCACCTCCCGAAATCGGAGGTCTCAAGGTTGGCAAGTATGCCTAAATTTGACACCCTGGATAATCATGGATAACCAATCTAATGTCATCCCAGCACACTGTGACTGCAGCAGGATTGGGAGAATGTTGTTCTCATGTCGCTTTACTTTTGCTTTATGTGGAGGCTACAGTCCGTATAAGAGAAGAGAGTACTATTTTCATCAACCCAACTACTATCAAAGTTCTTCGACCAAGCACATTACGTCAATGCAAAGTGGGGCTATTATTTATTTTAAATTATTTGTTACTTACAAAACGTTTTACCTGAAATGATCCGAACAAAAACAAAGTTGTCAGCAGGTCACATCTTGGTTTATTGTAGCAATTAATCCATGCTCGCCTTTGCCGTTCACTCTTCTTTTCAGCAGCTTCCATTTGTCCAGAAATACGCTTAAGAATGCGATCCAAGCAAGGAATATCTCTCCCATCTCGATCGTGGTAGTTGACATAGCACACGTCGTCGGCATTCTAAACATTATTGGATAAACTATTGGCGACAATTAGCGTTTCACTAACTTTTGCCCTTTAATATGAATATTGGCAATGCATTGTGGGAAATGTAATCTAATCTGCCAGCACAAATGGTACAGTTGATGCTTTCATTAATTTAACTACAAAAAGCTAGCTTCCGAAAGCTAACAAAAGGCTAGCGCCTTTACACCCAAAACTATGCGGTAAACATGATCAAAATAAAAAAATACAACTTACGGGAGTTCAGGCAGGTCTGACTTGTCTTGTTGTCGCTTCTGTTTGGCTTGTAGCTTCCACCGTTAGCATTTAGCCAGCTTCGTACTTGTGTTTAGCAGCCCAGTAAGGTATGCTGGCCTGTTGCCAAAAACTATGTCGAAAGATGACATTCATCTTCCAACACTGCTACTTCTTCCCAGGTCGATGTTATGGTTTCGATATTTATTTTTACATATTTACTTTGAAGTGGATTAGGCAGCAGCAATCTCACCTGAATACTTTCCAAAGTTTGCCGCGTTTTTGTATCTTTTGCAAATGTACTACTTTCGAGAATGTCCAAATGTAAAATTAACAGCAGGTCTCCACAGGCGTCCAGAAATGGTAGAATTTTCTATTTCAATTACCGGTACACAAAAAAATTAACTTTGGGATGTGTCGGGGCAAAGAAGATTGAGGTGAATCAACTGTGTTTACAAAAAATAACTCCGCCTACCTCATTATGCTGCTCCAGCTTTGTTTTGGAGCTGGAATTGAACCAAAAAAAATCAGAGTGGGCAGCAACTTTTGGTGCTGTGGCAATGGAAAACGAAAGCTCTGAAATTCTACTCCAACCAGCTCTGGGACCGCTGCAGTGGAAAAGGTGTAAAAGAGTGGGTGACGACAAGAGGGTTCCCTCTGTTTATTTCATTTAGCTACAGACGCGTGCAAAGAGTAAACCCATTTGCAGCCTGTTTGGAAGCGACACACCAACAAAACAAAAACGATGCAGAGATGAAAATTACATTTTCCCTTTGAATAATTACCTCTGCCAAGAGGTTATGTGTTCGCTGGGGTTTGTCTGTCTGTTAGTTAGCAACATACAGTAGCTCAACAAGTTAGGGTTTTGATTTTGATTTAACTTACATGAAAAAAGGAACAAGTGATTTAGATTTTGGGGGTGATCTAGATCACCATCTGGATCAGGATTTTTAAAGGCTTTTTTACTATTGGGAGATGGGGCTTGGCATAGGTCTGTAGTAAGCGCTTTTCTACTTTCTAATACTTTCTACTTTTGTACTTTATGCTGTTTTCTTGCACTGTTTGTCCAGCACTCTAACAAATAAAGTTTGACTGATTTTGGCCAAACGTGTTAAGAAACATCTCTTAATCTATTATTCTATCAATCACGAGTCAGTGTAGACAATTTAAGTCCCTTCAAATCTCCTGAGGCGGCAAATTATGACACGTTCAATCTATCGCAGCACCAAGCAAACAATCTGAAGATCCCCATCATATCAAATCCTAGATATGATCGATTATTTAAGGCGAACTACACAAAATAAACTTAACATTATTAATATCACTACTACAGATACCCATCCATCCAGCCATTTTCTACCGCTTGTCCCTTTCGGGGTCGCGGGGGGTGCTGGAGCCTATCTCAGCTACAATCGGGCAGAAGGCGGGTACACCCTGGACAAGTCGCCACCTCATCACAGGGCCAACACAGATAGACAGACAACATTCACACTCACATTCACACACTAGGGCCAATTTTAGTGTTGCCAATCAACCTATCCCCAGGTGCATGTCTTTGGAGGTGGGAGGGGCCTATCCCCAGGTGCATGTCTTTGGAGGTGGGAGGAAGCCGGAGTACCTGGAGGGAACCCACGCACTCACGGGGAGAACATGCAAACTCCACACAGAAAGATCCCGAGCCCGGGATCGAACTCAGGACCTTCGTATTGTGAGGATACAATTAACAAAAATTCCTCAAAACAGCCTATAATATGGCCTTTTTAAACATCAGATCGCTGTCTCCCAAAACGTTATTAGTTAATGAGGTCATTAGAGACAACAGTCTTAACGTCATTGGTCTCAGTGAAACCTGGCTCAAACCAGATTCATTTTTCCCGCTTAACGAGGCATCTCCTTCTAACTATACGAATGCACATATTGCCCGTCCCCTTAAAAGAGGTGGAGGGGTCGCACTAATATACAATGAAAACCTTAACCTTACCCCTAACCTAAGTAATAAATTTAAATAATTTAAGGTGCTTACTATGAGGTCTGTCACACCGCTACCTCTCTACCTGGCCCCCCTGTGCCCTATTTGGACTTTATTTTCAGAGTTTGTCGCTGATCTAGTGACACACACAGATAATATAATTACAATGGGGGATTTTAATATCCGTATGAATACCACATCAGACCCTTCGTGCGTGGCGCTCCAGACTATAATTGATAGCTGTGGTCTTATAGAAATATTAAATGAATCCACGCATCGCAATGGTAATACAATAGATCTAGTCCACCTCCAAAGTTATGAAAATCCCATAGACTAAAGTAATGTCCGATCATTATCTTATAAAATTCAAAGTTCTAACGCATTGTCAACAAACTACTAATAACCACTGCTTTAGTAGCCGCAACATTAATGCTGTCACAACTATGACAGAGAATAATTTTGCCACACCTATTGTGTGTGACAATCATTGGTACTTTAACTTAACTTAATGACTCTTGCTGGCCTACTGCCTTCGGTAATGGCGCCATTCCCAAATTATGTGTGCTCTATCAATAACCTCACTAACAACTTTAACAATACCCTGCGCGACACCATCGATAGTATAGCACCGCTAAAGCTAAAAAAGGCCCCTAAAAGGTGTACGACCTGGTTTACAGAAGAAACTAGAGCTCTTAAACTATCATGTAGAAAGCTGGAACGCAAATGGCGTGTGACTAATCTTTGATTGACTGATCGATAATCCTTAATCTTAGCAAGACATTGGGTGCAATGGTAGGCTTCCAACTTTGTGGTAACAGTTTGGGGAAGGTTCTTTTCTATAAATCTTGTCGAAAGTTTTGTATATTTTACAGTCTGTAGCCATGATGTTGACATCTCTTAGCAGAAAAACAATCAATAAAACATAAGGGTTCATGGTACCATACAGTTCTTGTGGAAGTACGTTATATCCGACTGGGGACACTTTTGCATTCAGTTTTCTGCAATCGCTCAGAATTTCCCAGACTCCAGTCAGCTTGACAGCTACAGTAGAACCTTGAAGTGTAAGTTTAAAAAACAACTACTGCAAGTGTGCTTTGGAAAAAAGTGATGGACACCTATAAAAAAAAAAAGAAAATGTGTGCATCATATGTCTGGCTACCTGCACGCGTATTGCTTGTCAATCATGGCTGATCTCTCAGTCAAAATGAATACTCCAAAGTACCTGAAACACATGTTTTCTAAGTGTCTGTGTTCAGCTTTTACACACAACCACTGAGTGTGGCTGTGTGACCTGTGAGCAGATTTTCCCTCCTCCCTCATCTCATCCAGGAGCTATTTTAAGCAGAGTTTTGTAAAAACCCAAACTATTATGCCAGGTTAGCACATTTTTTATGCAGTTAAAAAGTACTGAGTGTGGCCTTGCAGAGTTGTCTAATCCACTGGTTCTGAAACATTTTTTCACAAAGTACCACCACAGAAAACAGTTGGATCTCCAAGTACCACCCTTAATGACCAACATTATTGCGTAGTAGACCTAAATATTCCTTAAAAACACGGCAGAGGTTTTATATAGCAAGCATATTTAATATATTTGGCCACTGTAACATTACACACACTTTGAACGGTAACACTGTGTTGAATATTTAATTAAGTGATTATTTGGCACACCACTAGATAGAGCCTGTGTACCTCTAGTAGTCTGCGTACCACAGTTTGAGACTCCCTGGTCTAATCTATAGCTGCCTCTAACTAAGCAGACCTTGATGAATGTGTTGAGGAATGAGAGTGCCTTTCGCGTTGGTGCACGGCCGGCATGGAGTTGATTACAAGGCCACAGGAGAAAGCCAAAAAGAAAAGTGAAGAAATTAGGAAGAAAAGGAATGAGGAAGTGATCTGCCCTACAGAGAATGTAACCACTAATTAAATACAGAAAAGCCTTTAAAAGTTCAGGTAGTTCTTGGAATTTTAAGGAGAACATGCCTTTCAAGTCCGCTTTGGGAGACGTCAGCTCAACGAATATTGTAGGGTTAACTGCGAAACTGTATTATACTTCAGCTTTTTCAACCCTTATTGTAAACAGTGAACCACTGCCAAGCATGACGTCAGACGAGACTTCAGCAAAACACTCACTAAATTTTAGCTGAGCCAGCATTCACTATTAATGTGTGTATTCAGCTTTTTGTTTGGTGATATAACAAGGAGGAGGAGCTTCATCAAGGAAGAGAAGAAGAATGTACACAGGGGCTCATATTCTCATAGACTCATATTCAATACAGTGAGACACACACATACAGGTAAAAGCCAGTAAATTAGAATATTTTGAAAAACTTGATTTATTTCAGTAATTGCATTCAAAAGGTGTAACTTGTACATTATATTTATTCATTGCACACAGACTGATGCATTCAAATGTTTATTTCATTTAATTTTGATGATTTGAAGTGGCAACAAATGAAAATCCAAAATTCCGTGTGTCACAAAATTAGAATATTACTTAAGGCTAATACAAAAAAGGGATTTTTAGAAATGTTGGCCAACTGAAAAGTATGAAAATGAAAAATATGAGCATGTACAATACTCAATACTTGGTTGGAGCTCCTTTTGCCTCAATTACTGCGTTAATGCGGCGTGGCATGGAGTCGATGAGTTTCTGGCACTGCTCAGGTGTTATGAGAGCCCAGGTTGCTCTGATAGTGGCCTTCAACTCTTCTGCGTTTTTGGCTCTGGCATTCTGCATCTTCCTTTTCACAATACCCCACAGATTTTCTATGGGGCTAAGGTCAGGGGAGTTGGCGGGCCAATTTAGAACAGAAATACCATGGTCCGTAAACCAGGCACGGGTAGATTTTGCGCTGTGTGCAGGCGCCAAGTCCTGTTGGAACTTGAAATCTCCATCTCCATAGAGCAGGTCAGCAGCAGGAAGCATGAAGTGCTCTAAAACTTGCTGGTAGACGGCTGCGTTGACCCTGGATCTCAGGAAACAGAGTGGACCGACACCAGCAGATGACATGGCACCCCAAACCATCACTGATGGTGGAAACTTTACACTAGACTTCAGGCAACGTGGATCCTGTGCCTCTCCTGTCTTCCTCCAGACTCTGGGACCTCGATTTCCAAAGGAAATGCAAAATTTGCATGGTTGGGTGATGGTTTGGGGTGCCATGTCATCTGCTGGTGTCGGTCCACTCTGTTTCCTGAGATCCAGGGTCAACGCAGCCATCTACCAGCAAGTTTTAGTTCTAAATTGGCCCGCCAACTCCCCTGACCTTAGCCCCATAGAAAATCTGTGGGGTATTGTGAAAAGGAAGATGCAGAATGCCAGACCCAAAAACGCAGAAGAGTTGAAGGCCACTATCAGAGCAACCTGGGCTCTCATAACACCTGAGCAGTGCCAGAAACTCATGGACTCCATGCCACGCCGCATTAACGCAGTAATTGAGGCAAAAGGAGCTCCAACCAAGTATTGAGTATTGTACATGCTCATATTTTTCATTTTCATACTTTTCAGTTGGCCAACATTTCTAAAAATCCCTTTTTTGTATTAGCCTTAAGTAATATTCTAATTTTGTGACACACGGAATTTTGGATTTTCATTTGTTGCCACTTCAAATCATCAAAATTAAATGAAATAAACATTTGAATGCATCAGTCTGTGTGCAATGAATAAATATAATGTACAAGTTACACCTTTTGAATGCAATTACTGAAATAAATCAAGTTTTTCAAAATATTCTAATTTACTGGCTTTTACCTGTATATACAGGGCTCAAATTTAACCACGGCAACTGTGGCAAAAGCCATGACCGCCCTCGGCATTTGCCAAAATGCCCTAAAAAATTTACCAACATCGGCGGCACGAACAAGCCGTGACCGCCCTTGACTTTTTGCTTGTTAATAGACGAGGGATGTAACAGTCAAACGGTATAATGACAATTTGGGATAAAATTCCAGAGGGTTAGTAATACCGTCTATTTTTTTAATTACTGAAAAAACGTCATTTATTAATGCATTTTACGCAACACGAAGTTAGGTGCATACACTAGCGTCGTTTGACTTGATAATAATGGCGGACCAACGACACAGACTTTGCTCCGGAGTTTTCCCCTCGGAGTAAACGGAGCCAAGCGCTTGGTTTAACCTCATTTTCCCTCGCTTCTCGCCGTGCGTTTAAGAGCGCACTGCTGTGTTTAGATGGAGACAGGTGTGGACAATATTGGAGACAGACACACTAAAAGTATACAGCGAAGGAGAAAACTATTTGATGTTGCTTTCCTTTCCTCAATACGGCGTTCATCAGCTGCTGTGACTGAGAGTTAATGAGGTGAGGATACATGCAGCAGGTGATGTGTCGTGAACGTTGTCACAACTTGTTTATAAAGTCTTTAGTTTGTTTACTGGGATGTTCACTCCTCCTTTCTTTAACTGCAAACTGTATCAGTGTTCAAATAACTTCAATACTAGCTTTAATGTTTTGTCATCTCATCGAATTGAACGCGGGTTGTGAAGATTGTGTATTTGATGTGAGAGGTGTCACACCTCTTTATTTTTGTTGGCCAAACTGTTGTACTGATAGGAGGCGTTGGAGAAAAACAAAGCTTGTTTATTTGACTTTATCTTCATTAGCCAAACTGCTTAGTTTTATTTTGATATTAAAAAGTAAACGAAAGGCTTTTTTTTACATTACTTGTGTTTTTTTCATGTCACAAAGGTATTACTTCAAAAACCATTCCTGTGACATAGCACGTTGTTAAAGTGTTATTGTGTGTAGTTAATTCCTATACGACATATTTCTGCTCAAACTCTTAATGGATCTGTCCCAAATACAGCATCTACATGTACATATAAATGTACATAACCTACATAAAAAAAAACAAAAAAAAACCTCCCTCTATTTAAATGTAAAAATGACGTTCACACCCCAACAGTGGTTTACCTAACAATCAGTAATCATGAGTTCAATATTGATAACAATAAGCTTAATTATTACTTTGGCCATAATTGGCAGCCCTAGATCTCATACATGAACACTATTTTTATCTATATGGACAAAAAGTGCAGTTACGTCTTATGGCCATCAGGTGGTTGCCTTAAAGGAGGGCTCATATTTTAGGGCACAAAGGCAAGTTAGAAGGGCACCAAGACAAACATTATTTTATTTCGAAGCATGGGCTCTAAAGCATGCATATATACATATATACATACATATATATATATATATATATATATATATATATATATATATATATATATATATATATATATATATATATATATATATATATATATATATATATATATATACACACACATACATACATACATACATACATACATACATACATACATACATACATACATACATACATACATATATATATATATATATATATATATATATATATATAACTATATAACTATTACTATATACATGCATGCATGTTTTACAGCCCCTGTAAAAAAAAAATTATATATATATATACACAGTATATACGCTAAAATGATAATTTACATACATTTTAGAATAAGTCTGTGTTATTAGTAATTAGAATTAAAGGCCTCAAATTTGCCTTGACCTTTTTAAGGTCAAAGCAAGTGTTGCCTTAGAGGGCTCATATTTTAGGGCAAGGAAAATTTGAGGTTTGTAATACTAATTATTAATAACACAGACTTATTTTAAAATGTATGTAAATTAGCATGTTAGTATATATATATATATATATATATTTGCATCATCAACAATTATGCAAATTATATGATGAGGTCACATTGGCCACGCCCTCACCACCACATGTAGATTTCAAGATGGGGCAAACACTGAAGATATTTTTACTTTTTTTAAATCGTCTGTTTTTTGATTGATTGATTGAAACTTTTATTAGTAGATTGCACAGTTCAGTACATATTCTGTACAACTGACCACTAAATGGTAACACCCGAATACGTTTTTCAACTTGTTTACGTCGGGGTCCACGTAAATCAATTCATGGTAAAATTCATGGTCTGTAACAAAAAACTCTAATTTATCGATAGAATCAATTTATTGCTCAGGCTAACTTTGACTAGATTGTATGCAGTAGGTTCTCAAATAAACAGCATAGTGTTCCTCTCATCTGTCGGATATTTCTTGACTGGCTTTTTTTGTAGTGGGTCCTTAAAAAACAACAACAAAGCTCTCCAGCATTCATGAAAGTTAGCATGGTCAGAAGTTGAAACATCAAACCCATGCAGGTATTGAATAGACAATAATATGGTTTCTCTTTTCCTTTGATCCCACTCATATGAAGATTTCTCACCAGCACTGAACAATCTTGAGTGAGGTCAACATGCCAGAAGTGTGGGTTCACTGGGTCTTGTGTAAATAAATATTCATGTCTGGCTGGCTTACATCTGGCAGCATCGCAGTGCCACTTTTTTTCTTTCTCAGCCAACTTTGGCTTTTATTAGGCAGTCTGGGAGTTTTAATTGCTGACTTTATGCAGCTCAGAGATCTAAGATACTTGCAAAAACGAGAGTTATTTTTTTCAATGCCAGAACTGCAGAGCTGGGTCAAAATCTGAGCATGACAGGAAAGTATTTTAGGTGGTGTGGACTGATCTTACCCGAAATAATGAGAAATGAGATACACCTTTTTGGCGAGTGAAAAATTCACATATTATATTTTTATTAATGTCAGGCCCTCACCCAAAAAAAACAGTTTTTTTATCAAACATAAACAACAATAATAATATAATCATTAATATATATAGAACTAATGGCATCCTCTACCATTTGTCTTAAACCTGTTAATATCTTAAAAAAATATATTTTTAGAAATAAACCTTCCCCCTAATAAATGCCTGGTAGTCTCTGCAGTTGGCAATAGATTAACAGCCTGGTCACTCCTTAAGAGAATACTGTATATTAACTGTATCATATAGTTGAATAAGGTATCAGTGAAGGGAAATGGAAATTAATCAATGATTTAATTCAATAAAAAAACATCCCCTCCTACCTCATCGTGTAGCTCTGTGTATGTGTCAACCAGCGAGCGCCCCAGCGTGGCGTAAATCTTTGGCATCTCAGACCGTGGAACATGCTCAACAATCAGACTCCACAGAGACGGACCCGGACACCCAATCAGGTTCCCGCTGGTAGACTGCATATGGCTGCCAGTCTGTGGAGACAAGGAAACAATTATTTAAGCAATTCATGTTGCGGCCCTGCGATGAGGTGGCGACTTGTCCAGGGTGTACACCGCCTTCCGCCTGAGTGCAGCTGGGATAGGCTCCAGCACCCCCGCGACCCGAAGGGGACAAGCGGTATAAAATGGATGGACAATTCATGTTGCAACTAGATCAGGGGTGTCAAACTCATTTTAGACCGGGGGCCACATGGAGAAAAATCTACTCCTAAGTGGGCCGGACTGGTAAAATCACTGGCACGATAACTTCAAAATAAAGACAACTTTAGATGGTTTTCTTTGTTTAAAAATAGAACAAGCACATTCTGAAAATGTGCAAGTCATAATGTTTTGTTTTTTTTACACTTACATGTTGCGGTTAATAGTATTCTATCTTTTTGTGTCGTTATTTATATTTTCTGAATAAATGATGTGATAATGTTCATCAGTCAACTCCATCCATCCATCCATTTTCTACCGCTAGTCCCGTTCGGGGTCGCGGGGATGCTGGAGCCTATCTCAGCTGCATTCGGGCGGAAGGCGTCGTACACCCTGGACAAGTCATCACCTCATCGCAGGGCCAACACAGATAGTCAACATTCACACTCACATTCACACACTAGGGACCATTTAGTGTTGCCAATCAACCTATCCCCAGGTGCATGTCTTTGGAAGTGGGAGGGGCCTATCCCCAGGTGCATGTCTTTGGAGGTGGGAGGGGCCTATCCCCAGGTGCATGTCTTTGGAGGTGGGAGGAAGCCGGAGTACCCGGAGGGAACCCACGCACTCACGGGGAGAACATGCAAACTCCACACAGAAAGATCCCGAGCCCGGGATCGAACTCAGGACCTTCGTATTGTGAGGATACAATTAACAAAAATTCCTCAAAACAGCCCACTACCTATAATATGGCCTTTTTAAACATCAGATCGCTGTCTCCCAAAACGTTATTAGTTAATGAGGTCATTAGAGACAACAGTCTTAACGTCATTGGTCTCAGTGAAACCTGGCTCAAACCAGTTGAATTTTTCCCGCTTAACGAGGCATCTCCTTCTAACTATACGAATGCACATATTGCCCGTCCCCTTAAAAGAGGTGGAGGGGTCGCACTAATATACAATGAAAACCTTAACCTTACCCATAAATTTAAATAATTTAAGGTGCTTACTATGAGGTCTGTCACACCGCTACCTCTCTACCTGGCCCCCCTGTGCCCTATTTGGACTTTATTTTCAGAGTTTGTCGCTGATCTAGTGACACACACAGATAATATAATTACAATGGGGGATTTTAATATCCGTATGAATACCACATCAGACCCTTCGTGCGTGGCGCTCCAGACTATAATTGATAGCTGTGGTCTTATAGAAATATGAAATGAATCCACGCATCGCAATGGTAATACAATAGATCTAGTCCTTGTCCGGGTTGGCACCACCTCCAAAGTTATGAAAATCCCATAGACTAAAGTAATGTCCGATCATTATCTTATAAAATTCGAAGTTCTAACGCATTGTCAACAAGCTACTAATAACCACTGCTTTAGTAGCCGCAACATTAATGCTGTCACAACTATGACAGAGAATAATTTTGCCACACCTAGTGTGTGTGACAATCATTGGTACTTTAACTTAACTTAATGACTCTTGCTGGCCTACTGCCTTCGGTAATGGCGCCATTCCCAAATTATGTGTGCTCTATCAATAACCTCACTAACAACTTTAACAATACCCTGCGCGACACCATCGATAGTATAGCACCGCTAAAGCTAAAAAAGGCCCCTAAAAGGCGTACGCCCTGGTTTACAGAAGAAACTAGAGCTCTTAAACTATCATGTAGAAAGCTGGAACGCAAATGGCGTGTGACCCACCCATGCAAACTCCACACAGAAAGATCTATCAATCTATCAAGATGAAAAAATTGTATTAAAATGAAATTACTGTGTTATTTATGTAGTTTGATAATTTTTCTCGACTGATGTACTAACATTTTGTACTGTATTTTTCGGATTATAAATCGCAGTTTTTTTCATAGTTTGGCCGGGGATGCGATATATACTCCGGAGCAATTTATGTGTGAAATTATTAACACATTACCGTAAAATATCAAATAATATTATTTATCTCATTCGCGTAATAGACAAAGCAAATGTCAGCAATCGTCACACACGTCGACCAATAAGAATTCGACGGGGGCGGGTCATGGCAAAAGTGCATTGTGCGCCATGGCAGAAGTGCATTGTGGGTCATGGGATGCTAACTGCTGCTACATCCGTATTAAAATGGATTATTTCAACATTGGCGGTAACTTATAAAAACTGAGCTTGGCTGAACTAAAATGGCATTGAAAAGGAAATCATATACTGCAGATTACAAGCCGGATGTAGTGAAATATGCAGCAGAAAACGGCGATCGAGCAGCAGAAAGAAAGGAAACGGCGCATACCAGAGGCGACACCGGAGAGGAAGATTTCATGGGATTCAGCGTTCGGGAGTGACAGATTGTTTGGTAAACGTATAGCATGTTCTATATGTTATAGTTATTTGAATGACTCTTACCATAATATGTTACGTTAACATACCAGTTGGTTATTTATGCCTCATATAACGTACACTTATTCAGCCTGTTGTTCACTATTCTTTATTTATTTTAAATTGCCTTTCAAATGTCTATTCTTGGTATTGGCTTTTACCAAATACATTTCCCCCAAAAATGCGACTTACATATGTTTTTTTCCTTCTTTATTGTGCATTTTCGGCCGGTGCGACTTACACTCCGGAGCGACTTATACTCCGAAAAATACGGTACGAACATCATGTGGTTTATTTTGTACATATGTAGCATCATCTACAAAGATACAAAGAATTGCTATTGCAAAATCTAGTGGACACATTTAGAACAACAGTTTATTTCATTAAAACATTTCAGGGTTAATTTTTATATTTAGCAAACTCATCCCGTGGAGCCGGATAAAACCTGTTCGCTGGCCTGATTCGGCCCTCGGGCCGTACGTTTGACACCCCTGCTTTAGATGAATAGCTTGAACATTTGAATTATTCGATGTAGCCCAGTGGTTCTTAACCTGGGTTCGATCGAACCCTAGGGGTTCGGTGAGTCGGCCTCAGGGGTTCGGCAGAGCCTCCGCCGCGGAGGTCAGGCCACACCCGACTCATCGTGTAAATAAAAACTTCTCCCTATCGCCGTATTATGGATACCCCCAAACAATGTTCCCTCTAAGTCAGTGGCCTAGTGGTTAGAGTGTCCGCCCTGAGATGGGTAGGTTGTGAGTTCAAACCCCGACCGAGTCATACCAAAGACTATAAAAATGGGATCCATTACCTGCCTGCTTGGCACTCAGCATCAAGGCTTGGAATTGGGGGTTGAATCACCAAAAATGATTCCCGGGCGCGGCACCACTGCTCCCCTCACCTCCCAGGGGGTGAACAAGGGGATGGGTCAAATGCAGAGGACAAATTTCACCACACCTAGTGTGTGTGTGAGGCAATCATTGGTACCTTAACTTAGATGTGCACACTGTGGCCACGCCAGCAGTGCACCTGTCCCAAACCTGACTAAATACCAAGTGGATGTACCATATGTCCCGGCAAGAAATCTGCGTTCAAAGAACTCCGGCTTATTAGTGATTCCCAGAGCCCAAAAAAAGGCTGTGGGCTATAGAGCGTTTTCTATTGGGGCTCCAGTACTATGGAATGCCCTCCCGGTAACAATTAGAGATGCTACCTCAGTAGAAGCATTTAAGTCCCATCTTAAAACTCATTTGTGCTGGCTGTCCAGAGTCGGGACCCGGGGTGGACCGCCCGCCTGTGCATCGGCTGGGAACATCTCTGCCCTGCTGACCCGTCTCCGCTCGGGATGGTGTCCTGCTGGCCCCACTATGGACTGGACTCTTACTATTATGTTGGATCCACTATAGACTGGACTCTCACAATATTATGTCAGACCCACTCGACATCCATTGCATTCGGTCTCCCCTAAGGGGGGGGGGGGGGGGGGGGGGGGGTTACCCACATATGCGGTCCTCTCCAAGGTTTCTCATAGTCATTCACATCGACGTCCCGCTGGGGTGAGTTTTTCCTTGCCCTTATGTGGGCTTTGTACCGAGGATGTCGTTGTGGCTTGTGCAGCCCTTTGAGACACTTGTGATTTAGGGCTATATAAATAAACATTGATTGATTGATTGATTGGATGGATGGATGTTTTATTTATTATTATAATCAAATGACAGCAGTCATTTCCATGGGATTATTTTCAAAAACAAGTGTTTTGGCCCACTTACAATGACAGTAACACAACATATTGTTTTCATGAGCTGTGTACTAGTATTGCATACCTGCCAACTTTTGAAATCAGAAAAACCTAGTAGCCAGGGTCCAGGGGCCGCAGGCCCCAGTAGGTCCAGGACAAAGTCCTGGTGGGGGGTTCAGTCGCCCCCCGACGCAAAATGATTGATTGCATTCAGACAGGTTCAAATGTTGCTAAAACCATCACTTTTCTATCAGTCACAGTGACTTTTCAAAACAAAAATATTACAGCAAAAATCATATGGGTTGATTGACATGTTTATTCTGTAAGCTAACTTCAATAGTTTGAAATTATTTTGACAGTTAATGCCAGTTATCCTGTCAACCTTTCACAAGACTTCAATTTGTTCATTGAAAGTATAAACACTTTTTACAGTAAACAAATGGTAAAACAGTACTAAACAATTCCATTAAAAAAAAAATTGGTGTCATTATTAACTTTCTGTCCAAGCTTGTATAATCTACTGCCTTGTTCAATTGTAAAAAATATTCTGTGCCTAAAATTCACATTTCTATCACAATGATCATACTGTAAACATGGTAAGCTAACTTCATTAAAATTAATAGTCCTGTCAATAGCATGGAATTACAATTCAAATGTAGTTTTTTTGTAAGCCTTTCAAAAGAATTCAAAATATGAAAAATGAATGAAAATTAATTGAAGCCATCAGACACTTGAAAAGTGGCACATCACATCTCTAATGTAATCATTTGAACTTTTCAACAGAAATAGCACTGCAAAAATATTAAGGACATACTTCTGTATTTTGGTAGTTATGCTGTCAACATTTAACAAGATTTCTTCAACTTGGACTTGAAAGCATAAATAGTATAAACACTTTTAACAGTATAACAGTACTAAACAATTCCAATAGATAACATTGGTGTCATTACCTTTTTGTGGCTAAAATCCAAATTTAGCAACGGCATTAGACTTGTGTTTTTTTGTCCCAACGTGGTCTTTTACATCGCTAATTCCTCCGTGTCCGATCGAAAAATCTTGTCTGCACAAGGTGCAATTCGCGTAGTTTTCACCCTTTTTGGAACGGATAATTATTCCCGGATAGGCTTTTGAATATTCTTCACGGAATGACTGCAGTTTTCTTTTCGGTTTAAGACTCGTTTGCGATTTTTCTCCGGCTGATTCCATGATCGTTCGCTCGTTTGGAAACAATGGCAACTGGTGCCTCGTGCTTGGCAGCGGTGCTATAAATAGCCTCGCGCATGGCATTCGGAATGGCTCGATAGGAAGTTACGGGAAGCAGTGTCGATTGTCATTGTTGTTACGCGATTTCGTGAATAAAACTTAAAAAATAAATAAATAATTTAATTAATGAAAAAACGTATTTTTTATCACTGCAACCGTAACCCGGAATAGGTTGATGAAAACCGTACTAATTATGGGAAAACCGGAGTAGTTGGCAGGTATGGTATTGTATGTCTGGGTGGGGGTCCTGCTTTGGAAATAATTTGTACCCCTTTCCGATATCGCATTTAGTTCCCACTAAAACATTCACATTTTGCACAATGAGATGTAAACATGGGATCATTCCTGTAACGTTCTGTTTGTAAAATATATCTTTATTAGTATCTATTTAATATAATAACATCATGTCATGATTAATATTTATAAATTAAGATTAAATTAAGAAAAAAACATTTTATTTTTCACTAAAGGGTTCGGTGAAAGCGCATATGAAACTAGTGGGGTTCAGTACCTCCAACAAGGTTAAGAACCACTGATATAGCCGATATAGGGTACTCAAATGGAATGAAAAATAACATTGTCTAGAGTTATATTGATTGGATATACTTAGTGTAACATCTTTTCAGCAGATTGGTTACATGTGGGCCAATTCATTTCAGGAGTTGGAGCACACATACAAAGTGGCCTTGGGGGCCCTGACCACCTTGACCCAACACCTTAGTAAATATAGGTAATATTTCAAATAGTAAAGACTAACTTAGTAACTGAAAGAGTTTATGCTGGCGATGTTGAAACCTGATAGTTAGCCGAGTCATGCTAAAGTTAGCCAGCTGTTGTCAGGCCAAACAAACACCACATGTGACGTTCGTGACGTGTTCATTGGGGATATTTAGGAATGTAATACCTACACAACGGAACTAGAAGTAGTTAATCGTGCAGTTTCCATATAAGACCAAAGAAAGAGAGAGAGAAAGAGAAGCTCACCTTCAGTGTGTGGTATCCAGGGCTAACATCTCTGTTGCTAGGCTACGCAACTATCGCGAGATTTCGCGTGGCTCATGGTTCATTCAAGTTGAATATTTTAAGGATTTTTTTGGAAGACTTTTATTCCACGTCAGCTTGTTGCGTCACTTTAATACGTTGTAACGGGCAACTAAATGTGGGCGACGGCGCGACGGACAAACGTGTTTTTTTTTTATTTTTAAACTTTTATTTATAAATGTCAACATTTACAAACAGACAAGAAACAATCAAAATAAGTACAAAAATAGTACAGAACAGTACAAAAAGAGTACAAAGCAGCGCCAGGGGTTATAAATTCAAAGTATCTAATATATATATATATATATATATATATATATATATATATATATATATATATATATATATATATATATATATATATATATATATATATATATATAAAAAATAAACAAAGTGCAAAGCCATAGGCTCACTCAATTTCAGTAAATAACTTAAATTTGGAACACAGCATCATCGTTTTCACAGCTGTTTGGTTGTTAGAGGTAGAGAGTGTTTTAACGTAGAGTTCTAATTCTTTTTTAAAGGCACAAAAGACAGGTCGGGTATTGAGAAACGTACATTTATGCAGAGGTGGGTAGAGTAGCCAGAAATTGTACTCAAGTAAGAGTACTGTTACTTTAGAGATTTATTACTCAAGTAAAAGTAAGGAGTAGTCACCCAAATATTTACTTGAGTAAAAGTAAAAAGTATGTTGTGAAAAAACTACTCAAGTACTGAGTAACTGATGAGTAACATACACACTCATATCATATATATATATATATATATATATATATATATATATATATATATATATATATATATATATATATATATATATATATATATATATATATGTATATATATATATATATATATATATATATATATATATATATATATATATACATACATATACATTGATATATACAGTATATAATTTATATGTATTTATTTTGCTGTTTTTGTTCACATGTTAAAGGTGTTTTAATGAATATACATGCATGTTTAACATATAGATTCCTTTCTTTCATGAAGACTAGAATATAAGTTGGTGTATTACCTGATTCTGATGACTTGCATTGATTGTAATCAGACAGTAGTGATGATAACGTCCTCGTTTTCAAATGGAGGAGAAGAAAAGTTCCTCCTTTCTGTCTAATACCACATGAAAGTGGTGGGGTTTTGGCATCTTATTTGTCCAGCTTCCATATTCGTTTTTATACACTTTACAAGAAATATATTGGCGTCAAACTCCGTAGCTTGCTAGCTTGTTTGCGCTGGCTTTCGGAGACTCTTGTTTTGAAAGAGCCGGCGCGATGGAGCGGCACTTTTATTGTGAAGACAGGAACGTCCTCATGTGCGGTCAGTCTTTAGGCTTTTGACGGGATGTACGGTTGAAATAAAAAAGGATCTTTTTTCCTTCACACTTTTGATTGATTGATTGGAACTTTTATTATTATATTGCACAGTACAGTACACATTCCGTACAATTGACCACTAAATGGTAACACCCCAATAAGTTTTTCAACTTGTTTAAGTCAGGTCATGTGACCACCTGGCTCTGTTTGATTGGTCCAACGTCACCAGTGACTGCATCTGATTGGTGGAACGAAGTGAAACGTCACCAGTAAGGCAGGCACTTTGAAGGTCTGTCTGACAGACCAAAACAAACAAAGCGTGCATTAACAGATCGATAAAAATTAGTAGCGAGTAGCGAGCTGAATGTAGATAAAAGTAGCGGAGTAAAAGTAGCGTTTCTTCTCTATAAATATACTCAAGTAAAAGTAAAAGTATGTTGCATTAAAACTACTCTTAGAAGTACAATTTATCCCAAAAGTTACTCAAGTAGATGTAACGGAGTAAATGTAGCGCGTTACTACCCACCTCTGCATTTATGAATATAAAACTTAGCCAATAGTATAATGAGGTTGCAAAGGTAAAATTCCTTTTCTAATTTTTGTTCATATAGTGTAAAACCAAATATCACATCTTTAAAACAAAGCACAAATTTGTCAAGAATATTGTCCAGGATGAAGCGACAGATGCCTGTCATAGTGATGGAGTGCTTTCACAAGTCCAAAACAGGTGGTAAACAGTCTCTGGATGCATGGTACATAAGGTGCAACATGCATGTTACATAAGGTGCAGGTAACATCAATGTCCTTCTTGTATCTAACCATCACAGTCTTTACAGGGTAATAACCATGAATGATTTTAAAAGATATCTCTTTGACTTTGTTGGTAAGTAAATATCTGTTAGTAAGGGACCACGTTTTGACCCAGCAGATGTCATTCACAATATTATTCCAGAGCGCAATTGGCTACATAGGAGACAGACACACCATCATTTTGGAATAAGCTGCGGATTTTTCTGTTATTTTTCTGATCAAAGCAAGTTTCCCCACAGGAGTGTCAAGTGGATCATTCACAATTTTTACAGCAGAAAGAGGAGATGAGTAAGTCCTGTACAACATAACAACACCTGTTGGAATGTACAAACAATGAATACAATGATTTGCAAATCCTTTTCAAGCCATATTCAATTGAATGCACTACAAAGACAACATATTTGATGTTCAAACTCATAAACTTATTTGTTTTTGTGCAAATAATAATTAACTTAGAATTTCATGGCTGCAACACGTGCCAAAGTAGTTGGGAAAGGGCATGTTCACCACTGTGTTACACCACCTTTTCTTTTAACAACACTCAGTAAACGATTGGGAACTGAGGAAACTAATTGTTGAAGCTTTGAAAGTGGAATTTTTTTCCCATTCTTGTTTTATGTAAAGCTTCAGTCCTTCAACAGTCCGGGGTCTCCGCTGTCGTATTTTACGTTTCATAATGCGCCACACATTTTCAATGGGAGACAGGTCTGGACTGCAGACGGGCCAGGAAAGTACCCACACTTTTTTTTAAACGAATCCACGCTGTTGTAACACATGCTGAATGTGGCTTGGCATTGTCTTGCTGAAATAAGCAGGGGCGTCCATGAAAAAGACGGCGCTTAGATGGCAGCATATGTTGTTCCAAAACCTGTATGTACCTGTCAGCATTAATGATGCCTTCACAGATGTGTAAGTTACCCATGCCTTGGGCACTAATGCACCCCCATACCATCACAGATGCTGGCTTTTACACTTTGCGTTGATAACAGTCTGGATGGTTCGCTTCCCCTTTGGTCCGGATCACACGATGTCGAATATTTCCAAAAACAATTTGAAATGTGGACTCGTCAGACCGCAGAACACTTTTCCACTTTGCATGAGTCCATCTTAGATGATCTCGGGCCCAGAGAAGCCGGCGGTGTTTCTGGGTGTTGTTGATAAATGGCTTTCGCTTTGCATAGTAGAGCTTTAACTTGCACTTACAGATGTAGCGACCAACTGTATTTAGTGACAGTGGGTTTCTGAAGTGTTCCTGAGCCCATGTGGTGATATCCTTTAGAGATTGATGTCAGTTTTTGATACAGTGCCGTCTGAGGGATGGAAGGTCACGGTCATTCAATGTTGGTTTCCGGCCATGCCGCTTACGTGGAGTGATTTCTCCACATTCTCTGAACCTTTTGATGATATTATGGAGCGTAGATGTTGAAATCCCTCAATTTCTTGCAATTGCACTTTGAGAAACGTTGTTCTTAAACTGTTTGACTATTTGCTCACGCAGTTGTGGACAAAGGGGTGTACTAACTTGCACTTACAGATGTAGCGACCAACTGTAGTTACTGACAGTGGTTTTCTGAATTGTTCCTGAGCCCATGTGGTGATATCCTTTACACATTGATGTCGCTTGTTGATGCATTACAGCCTGAGGGATGGAAGATCACGGGCTTAGCTGCTTACGTGCAGTGATTTCTCCAGATTCTCTGAACCCTTTGATGATATTACGGACCGTAGATGGTGAAATCCCTAAATTCCTTGCAATAGCTGGTTGAGAAAGGTTTTTCTTAAACTGTTCAACAATTTGCTCAGGCATTTGTTGACAAAGTGGTGACCCTCGCCCCATCCTTTCTCGTGAAAGACTGAGCATTTTTCGGGAAGCTGTTTTTATACCCAATCATGGCACCCACCTGTTCCCAATTAGCCTGCACACCTGTGGGATGTTCCAAATAAGTGTTTGATGAGCATTCCTCAACTTTATCAGTATTTATTGCCACCTTTCACAACTTCTTTGTCACGTGTTGCTGGCATCAAATTCTAAAGTTAATGATTATTTGCAAAAAAAAAAAAAGATTATGAGTTTGAACATCAAATATGTTGTCTTTGTAGCATATTCAACTGAATATGGGTTGAAAATGATTTGCAAATCATTGTATTCCGTTTATATTTACATCTAACACAATTTCCCAACTCAGGTGTTGAATGCACAACATAACAACAGGTGTTGGAATGGCATCAAAAACAATAGCAAATAGTTTGGGTGTCCCAAGTCGACCTTCCTCATTGAAAAGCTCGGTGGGCCACTTTTGAGACGTAAAAGATGGGCTGGACGTTCAAAAGTACTTTTACACCTTTGGCTCCGCCCCCTTCACGGCGTTCAACTCCCACGACGTCTTTGTGCAAAATCTTTCAAAGTTTGAACAACAATGTGACAAATACTCCACTTTCTTGTTGTCCATCATGAAGATGTGCTTCATCTTCCCAGCGGTGCTTCTTTGCACGACAGCCGCCTTGGACTCGGCGGTGGGCGGCCAGCAGCAGCAGCAGCAGCCGGGGGAGGAGAGCACCTGCGAGGCCAACGGCAGCCTCTACTACGCGGGCGAGTGGTTCTTCCTGGACTCGGACCACTGCACCCAGTGCGAGTGCACGGCCGAGGGCTCGGTGTGTGTCCGCACACAGTGCACCTCCCTGCCGGCGGCCTGCGTCCATGTGAGCCGCTACCCCGGCGACTGCTGCCCGCGGTGCGAGAGGATCGGCTGCGAGTACCGGGGAGAAGTCTACGAGCTGGGCCGCGACTTCCAGGTGAGAAGCAAATTGAATAGTGACATCGTCAGTCTTCATTGGGTGCACCTGTACGGACATCTTTCATCAAATGTGTCAAAAATGATATTTTACAAGAAAGTGGCATCTTTTCCAGCTTTTTTTCCCCATCCATTCCCTTTTTATGAAGGTGCACATGTAGTTAGGAGTGTTGCAGCGCCCCCTTCTGGTGGGCGCAAATAAACAACTACATTGGGCACACCTGCACGACCAGCTAGTCCAGGGGCCTCCAAACTATGGCCCGCGGGTTGGATAAAGACCACCAGCGTCCAAAATCCAGCCCACGGGAAGTTTTTTTAATTTATTTTAATAATAATTTTTTTTAAATCTCTCTTTTCTAATCCATTTTCAACCGCTTGTTACTCTCAGTGTCTCTCCTAGCTGCTCAGGCAAATCATATTGTCTAAAAATGCACTTTCCCATCGATAACGTGACATCATCGGCAAAGTCGCTCTTTCAGTCAATTATTGTGCAAGGAATTATATATATATATATATATATATATATATATATATATATATATATATATATATATTAGAGATGCGCGGATAGGCAATTATTTAATCCGCAACCGCATCAGAAAGTCGTCAACCATCCGCCATCCACCCGAATTAACATTTAATCAACACAGCACCCGCCCGTTGTTATATATCTAATATAGACGATGCAAGGCATTAGTGAGGTTATAAAGCTTTTGCCTGTTAAAGGAGACTGATCCAATGCAGCACAGACATTCGCGTGCCACGCTGTCACGACCCAGACGCACACCAGTGCGCAATCATATGGGAGCCGCGCTGAGCGCACCTCCAAGCGCGTCTCGCTGCCGGCGACGGCCGGGTATATGGGCCCGACGCTCCAGCGCCATCCATTTTCAGGGCTAGTTGATTCGGCAGGTGGGTTGTTACACACTCCTTAGCGGGTTCCGACTTCCATGGCCACCGTCCTGCTGTCTATATCAACCAGGGTGAGCCCCACCCCTTTCGTGAGCGCACTGCGCGCGGAGTGACCCCTGTTACGCGCCCCCGGCAACAGGGGTGGCGGGCAGGTAAGCTGCTTACCTGCTGCGCGTGACGCCGGCCGCGGCGGGGTGTCGGTGCGGTGGGCGCTGTGGTGACCCTGGACGTGTGTCGGGCCCTTCTCGCTGATCGCCTCAGCTACGGCTCCCGGTGGGGCCCTCTCGGGGGAAGGGGCCTCGGTCCCGGACCCCGGCGAGGCGTCCCTTCTCCGCTCCGTAAAAGTGTCCATCTCTTTTTTTTTTCTTCTTCTGTTGTGGCATATGCTGCAGGTGCCTGCTCGTTTTTCGTATGTGGGTAACAACATTTAACTATGTATATATATTTACCAATTGGTTTAACTGCCACCCGCCTGAATCTATTTAAAATCTAATTTTTTTTTATTTCAACCGCCCGACCCGACCCGACCCGACCCGACCCGACCCGACCGGCGGATAAAATCTCTTTTTTTTTAATTTCATCCGCCCGATCCGCGGATAATCCGCGGACTCCGCGGTTGTGCCCGCAAACCGCGCATCTCTAATATATATATATATATATATATATATATATATATATATATATATATATATGTATGTGTGGGAAAAAAATCACAAGACTACTCCATCTCTACAGGCCTGTTTCATGAGGGGTTCCCTCAATCATCAGGAGATTTTAAGAGATAAAATCTCCTGATGATTGAGGGAACCCCTCATGAAACAGGCCTGTAGAGATGAAGTAGTCTTGTGATTTTTTTCCCCCCACACAAACATATATTGCGCTCTACTACGGTATCGAGCACTATTTTTTGGATAACCTTATTAAGACATATATATATATATATATATATATATATATATATATATATATATATTAGGGCTGCAACAACTAATCGATTAAAATCGATTATAAAAATAGTTGCCAATGAATTTAGTCATCGATTCGTTGGATCTATGCTATGTGCATGCGCAGAGGCAATTTATTTATTTATTTATTTTATAAACCTTTATTCATAAACTCCAACATGTACAAACCGCCGAGAAACAATAATCAAAATAAGTATGGTGCCAGTATGCTGTTTTTTTCAATAAAATACTGGAAAGGATAGAAATGTAGTTTGTCTCTTTTATCTGATTATTAATCGATTAATCGAATACTAATGGACAGATTAATTGATTATCAAATTAATAGTTAGTTGCAGCCCTAATATATATATATATATATATATATATATATATCTATATATATATATATATATATATATATATATATATATATATATATATATAGATATACCGTATTTCTAAGAGTATAAGTCACTCCGGAAATGCAAAATAAAGAAGGAAAAAAACATATATAAGTCGCACTGGAGTATAAGTCGCATTTTTGGGGGAAATGTATTTGATAAAAGCCAACAGCAAGAATAGACATTTAAAAGGCAATTTAAAATAAATGAAGAATAGTGAACAACAGGCTGAATAAGTGTACGTTATATGAGGCATAAATAACCAACTGGTATGTTAACGTAACATATTATGGTAAGAGTCATTCAAATAACTATAACATATAGAACATGCTATACAATCTGTCACTCCTAATCGCTAAATCCCATGAAATCTTATACGTCTAGTCTCTTACGTCAATGAGATCAATAATATTATTTGATAATGTGTTCATCATTTCACACATAAGTCGCTCCTGAAAAACTGTGACTTATAGTCCGAAAAATACGGTATATATATATATATATATATATATATATATATATATAAGTCAGGAAAAAACACAGGCTATTTAAGTTAAAGTTAAAGTAGCAATGATAGTCACACACACACTAGGTGTGGCGAAATTATTCTCTGCATTTGGCCCATCACCCTTGATCACCCCCTGGGAGGTGAGGGGAGCAGTGAGTAGCAGCGGTGGCCGCGCCCGGGAATCATTTTTGGTGATTCAACCCCCAATTCCAAGCCTTGATGCTGAGTGCCAAGCAGGGAGGTAATGGCTCCCGTTTTTATAGTCTTTGGTATGAACTCACGACCTACCCATCTCAGGGCGGACACTCTAACCATTTCATCCCTACAAGCCTGTTTCACAGGTTTCTCTGCTCTTCAGGGGGATTTTGATCCCCTGAAGAACGGGGGAACCTTGTAGAGATGAAATAGCCTCTGTGTTTTTTCCTGACCTATATTCCGCTCTACCCCTCCGGTATTGAGCGTTGTATAACAGATAAACCACAGAAACCTCGACTATATATATATATATATATGTATATATATATATATATATATATATATATATATATATATATATATATATATATATATATATATATATATGTATATATATATATATGTCTTAATAAGATTATCCAAAAAATAGTGCTCGATACCGTAGTAGAGCGCAATATATGTATGTGTGGGAAAAAAAATCACAAGACTATTTCATCTCTACAGGCCTGTTTCATGAGGGGGGGTACCCTCAATCATCAGGAGATTTTAATGGGAGCATTCACATACCATGGTTTATATAGGGCACAGAGTGGGTGGGTGCAGGCTGGCGTAGGGGCGTGGTGATTGGCTCATGTGTTACCTAGGAGGTGTTTCCGTCTGTGGCGACATGCTGTTACAATTTCGCTGCGCTTGTTGAGGGATGACAGGTCTGGACGGTAAATAATAAACAGTTTCTCTTTCAAGCATAGGTTGCATCTTTTATTACCACTATTGTAAGGTGTGCTGGATGCAAGAATTTGCCATGTTATTGAATATTCAACATTATTGTCTTTGAGGTCCCAAATGTGTTTGCTGAGTTCTGTGGTATTCCGCAGGTTTTTGTTCCTGAAAGAAGCCTTGTGATTGTTCCATCTGGTTTTGAACTCTCCCTCAGTTAATCCTACATATGTGTCGGATGTGTTAATGTCCTTGCGTGTTACCTTAGATTGGTAGACAACTGATGTTTGTAAGCACCCCCTGTTGAGAGGGCAATCAGGTTTCTTTCGACAGTTGCAACCTTTGTTGGTTTTGGAGTCGCTCTGTCCGGGGGCCAACGGCTCATTTGCAATTGTTTTGTTGTGGTTTGAGATAAGTTGTCGTATATTGTTCATACAGCTGTAGCTCAATTTAATGTTGTTCTTGTTGAATACTTTTCTTAGGGTGTTGTCTTTGGGAAAGTGTTTGTCAATCAGATTGAGGAATTTGTGTCCAATGTTAGTTGAGACATTTTTGCTGTATGGGGGGTTGTACCAGATGATGTTGTTTCGTTTTCTGTTCTTTTTTGGCTGGTTTCCTGGCGTGGGTTCATAGGTGAGGGTGAAATTGTATCCGCTTTCATCAAGGGCTTTTTGGTACGGGGGGGGGTTGCTTGGTCAAATTCAGCTTTGCTAGATGACAGCATCGATAGCCTTTTATTAATTCCGGTAGGTATTCTTTTCGTGGTGGTGGGTGGGTGGTTGCTGTCATGGTGCACGTATTGGAGTGTTGTGTTGGGTTTCGTGAATGGTTGGTAGCTGTTATTTCTCAGGTTGAAAGTGACGTCAAGGAAGTTGACGGTTTGCTTGTTGGCTTCAATCGTGATCCGTAGGCCGTTCTTGTTGAGGGAACCCCCCCTCATGAAACAGGCCTGTAGAGATGAAATAGTCTTGTGATTTTTTTCCCCCACACATACATATATATATATATATATATATATATATATATATATATATATATGGCCCCCGGCCAAATTGTTTTAACCCATTGCGGTCCTCGAGTCAAAAAGTTTGGGTACCCCTGATTTATTCTTCTAAACATCTTTTATGAGAAATGCATTCATTTCAATTCCATATTCCTGAAGCAGAGCAGAGCCACATTTTCAGAAAGCTAAAGGCCAAGTGGGGCGGACTTCTCCCGTCACTATTATGAGAACCGGCATCCTCTGTAGCAAAGATTTGTTTTGGGGCTATTTCTTTTATCCCGGTTCCACATCTCAGTGCTGTTATGTAACATGCAGGTGTCCACTACAGTGTACGTTGGCCTGTAGATGGTTCAAATGTCAATGCAAGGATCTGCCAAAGTGGTCCAGGGAAAAAAAGTCGACCACATTTTGAACTGAACTGGAGGGCCAGTCTGGTGTTACCGGGCCGCCAGTTGAATAGCCCTGGACTAGAAGAAGTGTTTGGCAATATTCCATGTGTTAGATAAAAGTGATGTCTATTGATATTACATAACATCAAGTTTAGTGTATACCAGGGGTGTCAAACGTACAACCCGAGGACCGGATCAGGCCCGCAAACAGGTTTTATCCGGCCCGCGGGATGAGTTTGCTAAGTATAAAAATGAACCTGAAATTTTTGAGTGAAAGAAACTGCTGTTCTAAATGTGTCCACTAGATGTCACAATAGCAATTCTTTGTATCTTTCTCGATGATGCTACATATACATGTTAGTACATGAGTCCAGCAAAATGATCAAACTACATAAATAACATACTGTAATTTGATTTTGATATTATTTTTTTTTACCTTGATAGATTGAAAATGAACACCAATGAGTTGACTGATGAACATTATCACACCATTTATTCGGGGGGAAAAAACAAAAACAACAAATAAAGATAGAATACTATCAGAGGTGGGTAGAGTAGCCAGAAATTGTACTCAAGTAAGAGTACTGTTACTTTAGAGATTTATTACTCAAGTAAAAGTAAGGAGTAGTCACACAAATATTTACTTGAGTAAAAGTAAAAAGTATGTTGTGAAAAAACTACTCAAGTACTGAGTAACCGATGAGTAACATACACACTCATATCATATATATATATATATATATATATATACATACACACACATATATATGTGTGTGTAAATATATATATATATATATATATATATATATATACACACACACATATATATATATATATACATACACACATATACATATATATATTTATATATATATATATATATATATATACACATATATATATATACATACATTGATATATACAGTATATAATTTATATGTATTTATTTTGCCGTTTTTGTTTACATGTTAATAGTGTTTTAATGAATATACATGCATGTTTAACACATATAGATTCCTTTCTTTCATGAAGACAAGAATATAAGTTGGTGTATTACCTGATTCTGATGACTTGCATTGATTGTAATCAGACAGTAGTGATGATAACGTCCTCGTTTTCAAATGGAGGAGATAAAAAGTTCCTCCTTTCTGTCTAATACCACATGAAAGTGGTTGGTTTTTGGCTTCTTATTCGTCCAGCTTCCATATTCGTTTTTATACACTTTACAAGAAATACGTTGGCGGCAAACTCCGTAGCTTGCTAGCTTGTTTGCGCTGGCTTTCGGAGACTCTTATTTTGAAAGCGCAGGCGCGATGGAGCGGCACTTTTATTGTGAAGACAGGAACTGTGCAGTCAGTCTTTAGGCTTTTGACGGGATGTACGGTTGAAATAAAAAAGGGTCTTTTTTCCTTCACACTTTTGATTGATTGATTGGAACTTTTATTAGTAGATTGCACAGTACAGTACATATTCCGTACAATTGACCACTAAATGGTAACACCCCAATAAGTTTTTCAACTTGTTTAAGTCAGGTCATGTGACCCCTGGCTCTGTTTGATTGGTCCAACGTCACCAGTGACTGCATCTGATTGGTGGAACGGAGTGAACGTCACCAGTGACTGTATTTGTTGAAACGCAGGCACTATGAAGGTCTGTCTGACAGACCAAAACAAACAAAGCGTGCATTAACAGATGGATAAAAATTAGTAGCGAGTAGCGAGCTGAATGTAGATAAAAGTAGCGGAGTAAAAGTAGCGTTTCTTCTCTATAAATATACTCAAGTAAAAGTAAAAGTATGTTGCATTAAAACTACTCTTAGAAGTACAATTGATCCCAAAAGTTACTCAAGTAGATGTAACGGAGTAAATGTAGCGCGTTACTACCCACCTCTGAATACTATTAACCGCAACATGTAAGTGTAAAGAAAACAACCAATGACAAGAAAACAATCTGAAGTTGTCTTTATTTTGAAGTTATCGTGCCGTGATTTTACCAGTCCGGCCCACTTAGGAGTAGATTTTTCTCCATGTGGCCCCCCCGGTCTAAAGTGAGTTTGACACCCCTGATGTATACAGAAATGTTGTTCTTAGCCTACAGAATGTGAGCAGTGCACGTGTGCCAGTGATGGCATCGCCCAGTGTTTGGTGGCGGACTGCGCTCCTCCCCCGTGTGTCGACCCGGTGTACCTGCCAGGAAAGTGCTGCCCCGAGTGCACTGAGGGTGAGTCCAAAACAATAAGTCAGTGGTTCCCAAATTGTGGTACGCGTACCACTAGTGGTCATACTTGCCAACCTTGAGACCTCCGAATTCGGGAGATGGGGGGGTTGGTGGTAGCGGGGGGGTGTATATTGCAGCGTCCCGGAAGAGTTAGTGCTGCAAGGGATTCTGGGTATTTGTTTTGTTGTGTTACGGTGCGGATGTTCTCCCGAAATGTGTTTGTCATTCTTGTTTGGTGTGGGTTCACAGTGTGGCGCATATTTGTAACAGTGTTAAACTTGTTTATACGGCCACCCTCAGTGTGACCTGTATGGCTGTTGACCAAGAATGCCTTGCATTTACTTGTGTGTGTAAAAGCCGCGTATATTCTGTGACTTGGTCGGCTGTTTGTATGGAGGAAAAGCAGACGTGACGACAGGTTGTAGAGGACGCTAAACGCTAGTGATGGGTTGATGAGGCGTCATGAAGCGTTTCGACACATTGCAAAACTGTATTGATACTGTGTCGATACTGTGTCACTAAATACTGACATCTGCTGGACATTAAAAATCCCTACAGGCAACCTATGGACCGACTCAACTGACACTGATTTGATGCCCTAGTACAGGGGTCACCAACCTTTTTGAAACCAAAAACTACTTCTTGGGTACTGATTAATGCCAAGGGCTACCAGTTTGATACACACTTAAATAAATAAATATATTGTCATTTGTAAGTTACACGTAAGTGTGATTTAAACAAGAATAGCTAAATAAATAAATGTATATATATAAAAAAATGGGTATTTCTGTCTGTCATTCCGTCGTACATTTTTTTTTTCCTTTTACGGAAGGTTTTTTGTAGAGAATAAATGATAAAAAAACACTTAATTGAACGGTTTAAAAGAGGAGAAAACACGAAAAAAATTAAAATAAAATTTTGAAACATAGTTTATCTTCAATTTCGACTCTTTAAAATTCAAAATTCAACCGACAAAAAGAAGAGAAAAACTAGCTCATTTGAATCTTTTTGAAAAAATTAAAAAAAGAATTTATGGAACATCATTAGTAATTTTTCCTGATTAAGATCAATTTTAGAATTTTGATGACATGTTTTAAATTGGTTAAAATCCAATCTGCACTTTGTTAGAATATTTAACAAATTGGACCAAGCTATATTTCTAACAAAGACAAATCAGTATTTCTTCTAGATTTTCCAGAACAAACATTTTAAAAGAAATTCAAAATACTTTGAAATAAGATTTAAATTTGATTCTACAGATTTTCTAGATTTGCCAGAATAATTTTTTTGAATTTTAATCATAGTAAGTTTGAAGAAATATTTCACAAATATTCTTCGTCGAAAAAACAGAAGCTAAAATATTTATTATTCTTTACAATAAAAAAAATTAAAAAATTTACTTGAACATTGATTTAAATTGTCAGGAAAGAAGAGGAAGAAATTTAAAAGGTAAAAAGGTATATTTGTTTAACAATCCTAAAATCATTTTTAAGGTTGTATTTTTTCTCTAAAATTGTATTTCTAAAAGTAATAAGAAGCAAAGTAAAAAAATAAATGAATTTATTTAAACAAGTGAAGACCCATCCATCCATCCATTTTCTACCGCTTATTCCAAGTGAAGACCAAGTCTTTAAAATATTTTCTTGGATTTTCAAATTGTATTTGAGTTTTGTCTCTTTTAGAATTAAAAATGTGGAGCAAAGCGAGACCAGCTTGCTAGTAAATAAATAACATTTAAAAAATAGAGGCAGCTCACTGGTAAGTGCTGCTCTTTGAGCTATTTTTAGAACAGGCCAGCGGGCGACTGATCTGGTCCTTACGGGCTACCTGGTGACCGCGGGCACCGCGTTGGTGACCCCTGCCCTAGTATATACAATAATATAAACCAAGTCATTGTATTTCATTTAGGATTATTTCATATCTTCATTTAAATAAAAATATATTTTTATCTTTTTTAGATACAGTCAATAAATAATGTGAACATGTATCATAACATGGAAATCTAAGAGAACGTGTTGTGGATGATTGTGGACTGGGAATTTTTTTAATTTTATTTTTTTACACATTTTTATAAAAAAAAAAAAAAAACAGTTTTTCCGACGTATTACATTTTAGACGATTTCTCTTCTTAGTTATTATTTCTCCGGCTGTAGAAAAGAGCCGCTCACAGGGCACAGAGGAGGCGACACAGTTGGCGTATCGGTCACGTGACCAAAACAGCTCATGATGGGTCACGTGACTTTCTAAAAGCGGTACGTGCACCGACACAGGGTTTTGCTCTATGAGCTCCACGCATGCGCCGATGCATCGGTGTTGCCGGGCCCATCACTACTAAAGGCAGTGTCTTTAAGGCACGCACCCAATATTGTTGTCCAGGTGGAAATCGGGAGAATTTCGGGAGAATGGTTGCCCCGGGAGATTTTCGGGAGGGGCACTGAAATTCGGGAGTATCCCAAGAAAATGGGGAGGGTTGGCAAGTATGCTAGTGGTACACAGCCTCCCTCTAGTGGTATGCCAAAGACTCAAAGTACAGTGACTACATTTCCATGCACTAAATTAGTCTGATTTCTCAAATAGTTTGGCTCTAAAGAAGCATCCTACAACCATAGAAACACCTTAATCTGATCATGTTTGGCTTTTGAGAAACCAAAATAACACACCGAGATTATGCGATTGGAAACCAGATGTCTTGAGTGGGTGTGTGCTGCCAGAGGGGACCCTTCGTATGGCGCATGCAGGATAGAACAGCAGATATTATTCAATAAAAATACATCAGCAACCATTGTAATGAAGAGGAGAATGTTTTGCTTCACAAATTAAGAGAACGGAATATTTTGAAGTGCATCGATGGGGGGGAAAAAAGAAAGATTTATTTAAGAAAGTAGCTAAGGAAATGGAGAATGCTGGCTTTGTTCGGACTCAGGAATGAGATGAAAGAGAATGAAGCAGCTACTGTAACCCTAACCCTAAACCTCTTCACGCTGCAGTTGTGCGCTCACAAATGCTTAACAATAACTCTGTATTCTGCACAACTTGCAAGGCAAGGTGTCAAACTCAAAGACCGGGGGCCACATCTGGCCCGCGGCATCATTTTATCTGGCCCGCAAACACCTGGCAATGATATGTGTCAATAAAGTACTTCATCTCTTCTCACTAAATGTAATTTATTTTTTTCATTTGACACAAACAATATATGTACTGCTTGGAATTGCATACCTTTTAAACTTTAATAGTAACCAATATTTTTTTTTTTTTTTACATATGTAGCATCATCTACAAAGATACAAAGAACTGCTATTGCGACATCTAGTGGACACATTTAGAACAGCATTTTTTTTCATTCATTTTCATACTTAGCAAACTCATCCCGCGGGCCGAATAAAACCTGGGCCGTATGTTTGACACCTCTGAATTAGATAGTGGCATAAGATAGCATTAGATAGTGTGCAGGGACACTGGAACTTTACATGTAGGCGTGAAAATACAAACAAAAAAAATATATTCGAGAAATCTGACTAATTTAGTGCATGGAAACATAGTCAGGGTTTTATTTTCCTATATTCAAACAGTCTTACTGTTCAAACTGTATGTAATGTTACAGTGGTCAAAAAACATTAAATACCGTATTTTTCGGAGTATAAGTCGCTCCGGAGTATAAGGCGCACCGGCCGAAAATGCATAATAAAGAAGGAAAAAAACATATACCGTATTTTCCGCACCATAAGGCGCCCTGGGTTATAAGCCGCGCCTTCAATGAACGGCATATTTCAAAACTTTGTCCACCTATAAGCCGCCCCGTGTTATAAGCCGCATCTAACTGCGCTAAAGGAATGTCAAAAAAACAGTCAGATAGGTCAGTCAAACTTTAATAATATATTAAAAACCAGCGTGATGTGGGCGCGCATGGAGTCGTATATCAACATGGACGGAGCTGCGTGAAAAAAGCCACCCGGCCTCTTCGCGTAAACTTACCTTAACCACTCAGCTCATCTTTTCTTCATCCATCCATCCCTTCGAGTTAGCTTTTATGATGACGCCGGCTGGAAAGGTCTCTTTTGGCAAGGTCTTCCTTTTGAATATCACCATGGGTGGAAGTTTCTGGCCATTAGCATGGCAAGCTAGAACCACAGTGAAGGATGACTTCTCATTCCCTGTGGTGCGAATATTCACCGTACGTGCTCCCGTTGTATCCACAGTGCGGTTCACAGGAATATCAAAAGTCAGTGGAACCTCGTCCATGTTGATAATGTTCTCTGGCCGGATCTTTTTTTCAGCTATCTTGTTTTTACAATATGCACGGAAAGTAGCCAGCTTTTCTTGAAAGTCTTTAGGCAGTTGCTGTGAAATAGTAGTCCGTGTGCGGATGGAGAGATTGCGTCTTTTCATGAACCGGAAACCTGTCGCTTAGTAGGAGCCATTTTGTGGTCTTTACAGATGTAAACACACAAAGGAAATGAAACGTAATATCCGCGCGCTTCTTCTTCTTCTACGCGGGCGGGTGGTTGCTTACAGTAGAAGAAGAAGCGCTTCCTGTTCTATGGGGGCGGGTGCTTACCTTGGCGGTTGCTTGCGTAGAAGAAGAAGCACTTCCTCTTCTACGGGGAAAAAAGATGGCGGCTGTTTACCGTAGTTGCGAGACCGAAACTTTATGAAAATGAATCTTAATATTAATCCATATATAAAGCGCACCGGGTTATAAGCCGCACTGTCAGCTTTTGAGTAAATTTGTGGTTTTTAGGTGCGGCTAATAGTGCGGAAAATACGGTAGTGCATGGAAACATAGTCAGGGTTTTATTTTCCTATATTCAAACAGTCTTACTGTTCAAACTGTATGTAATGTTACAGTGGTCAAAAAACATTAAATACCGTATTTTTCGGAGTATAAGTCGCTCCGGAGTATAAGCCGCACCGGCCGAAAATGCATAATAAAGAAGGAAAAAAACATATATAAGTCGCACTGGAGTATAAGTCGCATTTTTTGGGGAAATGTATTTGATAAAAGCCAACAGCAAGAATAGACATTTGAAAGGCAATTTAAAATAAATAAAAGAATAGTGAACAACAGGCTGAATAAGTGTACGTTATATGAAGCATAAATAACCAACTGGTATGTTAACGTAACATATTATGGTAAGAGTCATTCAAATAACTATAACATATAGAACATGCTATACAATCTGTCACTCCTAATCGCTAAATCCCATGAAATCTTATACGTCTAGTGTCTTACGTCAATGAGATCAATAATATTATTTTATATTTTACGCTAATGTGTTCATCATTTCACACACAAGTCGCTCCTGAGTATAAGTCGCACCCCCGGCCAAACCATGAAAAAAACTGCAACTTCTAGTCCGAAAAATACGGTATACATTTTAAATGAATAATAATAATAATAGATTTTATTTGTAAAAAAGCACTTTACATTGAGTAAACAACCTCAAAGTGCTACAGTGTATTAAAACAATAAATAAATAAAAAGATAATAAAATAAAAATAAAAACTAGAACAGCCAAATAGCTAGAACTAGTATGCATATATCTAAAAAAAAAAAAGTGGCTTTTTTTTTTTTTAAAAGAAGGGGTTTTAAGCCTTTTTTAAAATCATCCACAGTCTGTGGTGCCCTCAGGTGGTCAGGGAGAGTGTTCCACAGACTGGGAGCGGCGGAGCAGAAAGCCCGGTCTCCTATTGCTCGTAGCTTTGTCCTCAGAGGTTGAGAAACATCTGCCTTGTTTTTAATCAATACTTAGGCCTATTACGCTACTGTATTTTAATGTTGGTGGTTATGGTGGTGCTTGGAGAGCCATGTGTTTTCTGAGGTGGTACTCGGTGAAAAAGTTTGAGAACCAGTGCAATATGTCATAAGTTGAGTAGATGAATATTAACGACAGTGACGGTGAGGTACCTAACGAGCTGTTCTGTTGTCCTCTCAGGTCCAAATTGCTACGTGGACTCGTCTCACAGCCAGGTGATTCCTGCCGGGCAGCCCGTCTGGGTGGACTCCTGCACCAAGTGTCGTTGCCATGACGGCCAAGATGTCAGCTACTGGGAGGGAAACCGCTTGGCCACCTGCTCCCGCCTGAAAAACTGCACTCTTGAAACACAAAAGTGATTGTGGTGTCTGCAGAGGATCAGCTGGCACGTTTGTTACACACGACACAGTTGGCATGTTTGTTACACACGACACAGTTGGCATGTTTGTTGTTACACACGACACAGTTGGCATGTTTGTTACACACGACACAGTTGGATCAGTCGCACGCCGTCCGTCTTCACTAATGAGCTCAGTGCAGCAATTGTGGGGGAAGACCACAAATGCGAACCAAAGATGGTGTTTGGCTACTGTCGGAGGCAGATATTTACATATATCCGAATTTAAGTGTTACTTCTTTTATTTCATTGTCATATTTGAAAACAGCTCGTGTTTTTCCATTTGTTCTCTTTCTGTTTGTCTGCAACTGTGTGTGTTAACCTTGAAGCTTTGGAATGTAAGAAAGAGAGATAATGTGCATGTGTTTTGACTAGAGAGACTTAAGAGGGGAGAGGGTTTTTTCGGGAGGACAGACCATCTTAGGGGCGCAATTGAATGTTCTATGCTGGACTGGTCTCAATGTATATCTGCAAAGCTTTGCAAATATATTACAAAATACCTATTCTGTCTCTGGTGGTTTTTCAACTCAGCTTTAAGTGTCGTAAAGAGCTTGGGAGCGACTTGTGACTTGAATTCCCTGGGAGGAACAATTGGTCCAAAACGCAACACTACCGTATTTTCCGCACTATTAGCCGCACCTAAAAACCACAAATTTACTCAAAAGCTGACAGTGCGGCTTATAACCCGGTGCGCTTTATATATGGATTAATATTAAGATTCATTTTCATAAAGTTTCGGTCTCGCAACTACGGTAAACAGCCGCCATCTTTTTTCCCCGTAGAAGAGGAAGTGCTTCTTCTTCTACGCAAGCAACCGCCAAGGTAAGCACCCGCCCCCATAAAACAGGAAGCGCTTCTTCTTCTACTGTAAGCAACCACCCGCCCGCGTAGAAGAAGAAGAAGAAGAAGCGCGCGGATATTACGTTTCATTTCCTTTGTGTGTTTACATCTGTAAAGACCACAAAATGGCTCCTACTAAGCGACAGGTTTCCGGTTCATGAAAAGACGCAATCTCTCCATCCGCACACGGACTACTATTTCACAGCAACTGCCTAAAGACTTTCAAGAAAAGCTGGCTACTTTCCGTGCATATTGTAAAAACAAGATAGCTGAAAAAAAGATCCGGCCAGAGAACATTATCAACATGGACGAGGTTCCACTGACTTTTGATATTCCTGTGAACCGCACTGTGGATACAACGGGAGCACGTACGGTGAATATTCGCACCACAGGGAATGAGAAGTCATCCTTCACTGTGGTTCTAGCTTGCCATGCTAATGGCCAGAAACTTCCACCCATGGTGATATTCAAAAGGAAGACCTTGCCAAAAGAGACCTTTCCAGCCGGCGTCATCATAAAAGCTAACTCGAAGGGATGGATGGATGAAGAAAAGATGAGCGAGTGGTTAAGGTAAGTTTAAGTTTACGCGAAGAGGCCGGGTGGCTTTTTTCACGCAGCTCCGTCCATGTTGATATACGACTCCATGCGCGCCCACATCACGCTGGTTTTTAATATATTATTAAAGTTTGACTGACCTATCTGACTGTTTTTTTGACATTCCTTTAGCGCAGTTAGATGCGGCTTATAACACGGGGCGGCTTATAGGTGGACAAAGTTTTGAAATATGCCGTTCATTGAAGGCGCGGCTTATAACCCAGGGCGGCTTATGGTGCGGAAAATACGGTACTCTTTAGTGTATTGTGATGTCATCCAGTTCAAGGCAGGGCAGCTCAGCTACAGTGAGTACGGAAAGTATTCTCACCCCTTTACATTTTTCACTCTTTGTTTCATTGTAGCCATTTGTATTATGCATTTTACTGAGCACTTTGTTTAGCAAAACAATAAACATGTTAAGCCATCTTGATGCTTCATTTTTTTTGTGCACTAACTGATGTGGAGTGTCAACACATTTGAAGGAAGTTACTATTTTTCAAAGTGTTTCATATTGAAAGAAAAATCAATAAGGACTGACTTTGGTCATGAGTGCTAAGTAGAAGTAAGTTTTTGCAACAAATTATTCAGAAAAGCACTGAAATGAACAATGAAACATAGTAAGAGTGATTCAATTGGTAGGATGTGCGCAGAATTAGCATCTGCAATCTTCTATTCATGCATTACACTGGGATGAAAACAAGTATTATACAAACCCCGTTTCCATATGAGTTGGGAAATTGTGTTAGATGTAAATATAAACGGAATACAATGATTTGCAAATCCTTTTCAAGCCATATTTGTCATGTCTGTGTTGATCATGTTTTTGTTTGGCCATGTGCTGTTTGTTTTTTGGACACTTTTTAGTTCCTGGTTTCACTCTCTTGTTTTGTCACCATAGCAACCATTGGTTTTCCCCTGTCACGTCACGCACCTGTTTTCACTAATCATGTCACTATTATTTAAGCTTGGAGTTGCCAGGCTGTCTTTCTGGCAACATCACACTCTTTATCGTCACTCTGCTTAAATGCCATGTTCACAGTCCCATGCCAAGTAAGTTTTTGTTTCATTGTTCATATTTTCTGCCTTTGTGCAAGTTTTGTTTTCATTAGCCAAATTTTGTACCTCCGCCATTGTGCACGCTTTTCGTTTTTTTTTTTTGATAGTAATAAATAAATATGTTACCGTATTTTCCGCACCATAAGGCACCCTGGGTTATAAGCCGCGCCTTCAATGAACAGCATATTTCAAAACTTTGTCCACCTATAAGCCGCCCCGTGTTATAAGCCGCATCTAACTGCGCTAAAGGAATGTCAAAAAAACAGTCAGATAGGTCAGTCAAACTTTAATAATATATTAAAAACCAGCGTGATGTGGGCGCGCATGGAGTCGTATATCAACATGGACGGAGCTGCGTGAAAAAAGCCACCCGGCCTCTTCGCGTAAACTTCCCTTAACCACTCGCTCATCTTTTCTTCATCCATCCATCCCTTCGAGTTAGCTTTTATGATGACGCCGGCTGGAAAGGTCTCTTTTGGCAAGGTCTTCCTTTTGAATATCACCATGGGTGGAAGTTTCTGGCCATTAGCATGGCAAGCTAGAACCACAGTGAAGGATGACTTCTCATTCTCTGTGGTGCGAATATTCACCGTACGTGCTCCCGTTGTATCCACAGTGCGGTTCACAGGAATATCAAAAGTCAGTGGAACCTCGTCCATGTTGATAATGTTCTCTGGCCGGATCTTTTTTTCAGATATTTTGTTTTTACAATATGCACGGAAAGTAGCCAGCTTTTCTTGAAAGTCTTTAGGCAGTTGCTGTGAAATAGTAGTCCGTGTGCGGATGGAGAGATTGCGTCTTTTCATGAACCGGATCCCTGTCGCTTAGTAGGAGCCATTTTGTGGTCTTTACAGATGTAAACACACAAAGGAAATGAAACGTAATATCCGCGCGCTTCTTCTTCTTCTACGCGGGCGGGTGGTTGCTTACAGTAGAAGAAGAAGCGCTTCCTGTTCTATGGGGGCGGGTGCTTACCTTGGCGGTTGCTTGCGTAGAAGAAGAAGCACTTCCTCTTCTACGGGGAAAAAAGATGGCGGCTGTTTACCGTAGTTGCGAGACCGAAACTTTATGAAAATGAATCTTAATATTAATCCATATATAAAGCGCACCGGGTTATAAGCCGCACTGTCAGCTTTTGAGTAAATTTGTGTTTTTTAGGTGCGGCTAATAGTGCGGAAAATACGGTACTCACATTCCCGTCTTGCTCAGGCCAACTTTCTGTTGCCTTCCGGAAAAGCAAACACCAAGGACCAAGTCCTGACAATATTCAGTTGAATATGCTGCAAAGACAACATAACCTCAACCCGTGACAACGTCCTCATGTTGGAGGAACAAAAAGGAGGGTGAACCCAAGGAAAGCTGCTGGACCGGATGGCGTACCTGGACGTGTACTAAAGACCTCTGCAGACCAGCTGTCTGTTGTCTTTACCAGGATTTTCAACCAGTCCTTGTCCCAGTACATCGTCCCACCCTGTCTAAAGGACTCTGTTAATGTCCCACTGCCAAAGAACTCTGCAGTAAACAGCCTGAATGATTAGCGTCCAGTGGCACTTACACCAATCATTATGAAGTGCTTTGAAACTCTTCGGGGGCACATCACCTCAAATTTGCCACCTGCATTGGAATCTCACCAGTTTGCGTACAGGGCCAACAGATCTATCCCAACAGCCCTCCACACTGCTCTGAGCCACCTAGAGCAGCAGGGGAGCTATGCAAGGCTACTTTTTGTTGATTTTAGCTCTGCGTTCAATACCATCCTCCCCCACAGACTGCTGCCCAAACTGACGGGGCTGGGACTGTCTTCCTCCATCTGCCACTGGATCCTGGACTTCCTTACAAATCGCTCTCAGAGGGTGAGAGTAGGCTCCCACCTCTCAACATCCATCAGCATCAGCACCGGCTCCCCCCAGGGCTGCGTGCTAAGCCCCCTACTCTACACTCATGACTACACCCCTGCTCATGCCAGCAACACCACAATTACATTTGCAGACGACACCACAGTAGTGGGACTCATTTCTGGGAGGGATGAGTCTGCCTACAGAAATGAAGTGGAGCGGCTGACTGGGTGGTGCAGGGAAGACAACCTGGTCCTTAACACCACCAAGACCAAGGAGCTGATCATGGATTTCCAGAAGAAAAAAACAACAAACATCCAACCACTGTACATCAACTTGGACTATGTGGAAAGGGTCTCTAACTTCAGGTTCCTGGGGATCCAGATGGAGGAAGACCTGTCGTGGAGTATGAACACCTCAGGGACCATCAAAAAGGCACAGCAGAGACTTTACTTTCTGAGACTCCTCAAAATGAACAACCTGTCACAAAAAGGCTAATTGGGAACAGGTGGGTGCCATGATTGGGTATAAAAGTAGATTCCATGAAATGCTCAGTCATTCACAAACAAGGATGGGGCGAGGGTCACCACTTTGTCAACAAATGCCTGAGCAAATTGTTGAACAGTTTAAGAAAAACCTTTCTCAAGCAGCTATTGCAAGGAATTTAGGGATTTCACCATCTACGCTCCGTAATATCATCAAAGGGTTCAGAGAATCTGGAGAAATCACTGCACGTAAGCAGCTAAGCCCGTGACCTTTGATCCCTCAGGCTGTACTGCATCAACAAGCGACATCAGTGTGTAAAGGATATCACCACATGGGCTGAGGAACACTTCAGAAACCCACTGTCAGTAACTACAGTTGGTCGCTACATCTGTAAGTGCAAGTTAAAACTCTCCTATGCAAGGCGAAAACCGTTTATCAACAACACCCAGAAACGCCGTCGGCTTTGCTGGGCCTGAGCTCATCTAAGATGGACTGATACAAAGTGGAAAAGTGTTCTGTGGTCTGACGAGTCCACATTTCAAATTGTTTTTGGAAACTGTGGACGTCGTGACCTCCGGACCAAAGAGGAAAAGAACCATCCGGATTGTTCTAGGCGCAAAGTGTAAAAGGCAGCATGTGTGATGGTATGGGGGTGTATTAGTGGCCAAGACATGGGTAACTTACACATCTGTGAAGGCACCATTAATGCTGAAAGGTACATACAGGTTTTGGAGCAACATATGTTGCCATCCAAGCAACGTTACCATGGACGCCCCTGCTTATTTCAGTAAGACAATGCCAAGCCACGTGTTAAATCAACGTGGCTGCATAGTAAAAGAGTGCGGGTACTAGACTGGCCTGCCTGTAGTCCAGACCTGTCTCCCATTGAAAATGTGTGGCGCATTATGAAGCCTAAAATAGCAGAAGGGAGACCCCCGGACTGTTGAACAACTTAAGCTGTACATCAAGCAAGAATGGGAAAGAATTCCACCTGAGAAGCTTCAAAAATGTGTCTCCTCAGTTCCCAAACGTTTACTGAGTGTTGTTAAAAGGAAAGGCCATGTAACACAGTGGTGAACATGCCCTTTCCCAACTACTTTGGCACGTGTTGCAGCCATGAAATTCTAAGTTAATTATTATTTGCAAAAACAAAATAAAGTTTATGACTTTGAACATCAAATATGTTGTCTTTGTAGCATATTCCACTGAATATGGCTTGAAAAGGATTTGCAAATCATTGTATTCTGTTTATATTTACATCTAACACAATTTCCCAACTCATATGGAAACGGGGTTTGTATTTTAAAAATGTAAACAAAACAAGTAAAACATTGTGGCTTATAGAAAGGATTATTAAAACAAACCCAAAACGTTCCCACAGATATTCCATGACAGTATAAACCCTTCAAGCGTAAATTTGAACTTGCTTCAACATTTTTACCTCTTTTACCACACCATTTTCAAAAAATAAAATTAGCTCGTGGCCGGTTGGTGAAAACACACAAATAAAAAGGTGCAACATCCTCAAAACAATCTTCAACCAGCAGATTTATTGATTGTGTAGAAAAATTAGTTCTGATATGACATAATGCATTCTTTATAAGATAATATTTTTGAACATTCAATGTACAAAAGAACTCAAATTTACAGTATTGATGTTTTTTTTGTTTGTTGACAAAGTCCACACAGGCCAGAAAGCCCCGCCCACTTTGCAGCAGAGAGGAAGTACCGTATTTTCCGCACTATTAGCCGCACCTAAAAACCACAAATTTACTCAAAAGCTGACAGTGCGGCTTATAACCCGGTGCGCTTTATATATGGATTAATATTAAGATTCATTTTCATAAAGTTTCGGTCTCGCAACTACGGTAAACAGCCGCCATCTTTTTTCCCCGTAGAAGAGGAAGTGCTTCTTCTTCTACGCAAGCAACCGCCAAGGTAAGCACCCGCCCCCATAGAACAGGAAGCGCTTCTTCTTCTACTGTAAGCAACCACCCGCCCGCGTAGAAGAAGAAGAAGAAGAAGCGCGCGGATATTACGTTTCATTTCCTTTGTGTGTTTACATCTGTAAAGACCACAAAATGGCTCCTACTAAGCGACAGGTTTCCGGTTCATGAAAAGACGCAATCTCTCCATCCGCACACGGACTACTATTTCACAGCAACTGCCTAAAGACTTTCAAGAAAAGCTGGCTACTTTCCGTGCATATTGTAAAAACAAGATAGCTGAAAAAAAGATCCGGCCAGAGAACATTATCAACATGGACGAGGTTCCACTGACTTTTGATATTCCTGTGAACCGCACTGTGGATACAACGGGAGCACGTACGGTGAATATTCGCACCACAGGGAATGAGAAGTCATCCTTCACTGTGGTTCTAGCTTGCCACGCTAATGGCCAGAAACTTCCACCCATGGTGATATTCAAAAGGAAGACCTTGCCAAAAGAGACCTTTCCAGCCGGCGTCATCATAAAAGCTAACTCGAAGGGATGGATGGATGAAGAAAAGATGAGCGAGTGGTTAAGGTAAGTTTACGCGAAGAGGCCGGGTGGCTTTTTTCACGCAGCTCCGTCCATGTTGATATACGACTCCATGCGCGCCCACATCACGCTGGTTTTTAATATATTATTAAAGTTTGACTGACCTATCTGACTGTTTTTTTGACATTCCTTTAGCGCAGTTAGATGCGGCTTACAACACGGGGCGGCTTATAGGTGGACAAAGTTTTGAAATATGCCGTTCATTGAAGGCGCGGCTTATAACCCAGGGCGCCTTATGGTGCGGAAAATACGGTAAACACCTGAAATGTGCTTGACGACCACAACACTCCATTAGGAGTCGAGGAGGACACATGGAGCACTATTCAGTCTTCATGGCTTTTCCTCACGTAAAAAAAGAGCTAAGTAGACTTCCTGTGTAAAATGCACACTGGGGGCTTTTACTACTGGAAAGGGTTTTCCTCCAACTTTTATCATCAAACCACATAAAGTCCAACTTATGTCTGCTAAGTGTGAGGAGGCAGGATTTATAATGATTTTATACCAAATGCCTGACAATTTATTAAAAAAAAAACCAAATTGTTAAAGAAATAATTATACTGTACTCTTAATCGAACAACCAAAATGTTATCTGTGGTAAATACAGCCTTTTGTTGTTCAGTCGTTGACAAAATGGACCATTTTGTACAATTTCCCACTAAATTCCTGTGCAATAATGCAGGCCGATAAAGCATGGAGGAAATAAAAAGTCCAAATGCTATAAAATATCCTAAAAGCAAACAGGGTGGTGGTTGGTCAGGGTTCTGCTACATTTCTGCCTTAGTGAAAACAATTGAACTATCACTTTTTGTTTTGCAAATCACCAGGTAATAACCTTATATGTCCACTTTATCAGTTATCTAATGTAACAGGTTCTTGTACTGTGAAACACCTCCAAATCTAAAAAAAACATTTACAATTTTTTTTTTTTTTAACAACGTTAAAGGGGAACTGCACTTTTTTTTTAAATGTTGCCTTTTGTTCACAATCATTATGAGAGTGTCAAGACTTGGTCCTGGGTGTTTGCTTTTCCGGGATGCAACGGAAAGTTGGCACGGGCGAGACGGGAATGAAGGTACATGATTTATTTATTATATCAAAAAAAACGAAAATCACGCACAATGGCGGAGAACAAACTAGTGATGGGTCCGGCAACACCGATGCATCGGTGCATGCGTCGAGCTCATAGAGCGAAACCCTGTGTCGGTGCGCGTACCGCTTTTAGAAAGTCACGTGACCCATCATGAGCTGTTTTGGTCACGTGACCGATACGCCAACTGTGTCGCACTGACGCCTCCTCTGTGCCCTGTGAGCGGCTCTTTTCTACAGCCGGAGAAATAATAACTAAGAAGAGAAATCGTCTAAAATGTAATACGTCGGAAAAACTTTTTTTTTTGTTTTAATAAAAATGTGTAAAAAATTAAATTAAAAAAATTCCCAGTCCACAATCATCCACAACACGTTCTCTTAGATGTCCATGTTATGATACATGTTCACATTATTTATTGACTGTATCTAAAAAAGATAAAAATATATTTTTATTTAAATGAAGATATGAAATAATCCTAAATGAAATACAATGACTTGGTTTATATTATTGTATATACTAGGGCAGGGGTCACCAACGCGGTGCCCGCGGTCACCAGGTAGCCCGTAAGGACCAGATCAGTCGCCCGCTGGCCTGTTCTAAAAATAGCTCAAAGAGCAGCACTTACCAGTGAGCTGCTTCTATTTTTTAAATGTCATTTATTTACTAGCAAGCTGGTCTCGCTTTGCTTGACATTTTTAATTCTAAAAGAGACAAAACTCAAATAGAATTTGAAAATCCAAGAAAATATTTTAAAGACTTGGTCTTCACTTGGAATAAGCGGTAGAAAATGGATGGATGGATGGGTCTTCACTTGTTTAAATAAATTCATTTATTTTTTTACTTTGCTTCTTATTACTTTTAGAAATACAATTTTAGAGAAAAAATACAACCTTAAAAATGATTTTAGGATTTTTAAACAAATATACCTTTTTACCTTTTAAATTTCTTCCTCTTCTTTCCTGACAATTTAAATCAATGTTCAAGTAAATTTTTTTATTTTTTTTTATTGTAAAGAATAATAAATATTTTAGCTTCTGGTTTTTCGACGAAGAATATTTGTGAAATATTTCTTCAAACTTACTATGATTAAAATTCAAAAGAATTATTCTGGCAAATCTAGAAAATCTGTAGAATCAAATTTAAATCTTATTTCAAAGTATTTTGAATGTCTTTTAAAATGTTTGTTCTGGAAAATCTAGAAGAAATACTGATTTGTCTTTGTTAGAAATATAGCTTGGTCCAATTTGTTAAATATTCTAACAAAGTGCAGATTGGATTTTAACCAATTTAAAACATGTCATCAAAATTCTAAAATGTATCTTAATCAGGAAAAATTACTAATGATGTTCCATAAATTCTTTTTTTAATTTTTTCAAAAAGATTCAAATGAGCTAGTTTTTCTCTTCTTTTTGTCGGTTGAATTTTGAATTTTAAAAAGTCGAAATTGAAGATAAACTATGTTTCAAAATTTTATTTTAATTTTTTTCGTGTTTTCTCCTCTTTTAAACCGTTCAATTAAGTGTTTTTTTCATCATTTATTCTCTACAAAAAACCTTCCGTAAAAGGAAAAAAAAATGTACGACGGAATGACAGACAGAAATACCCATTTTTTTAATATATATAAATGTATTTATTTAGCTATTCTTGTTTAAATCACACTTACGTGTAACTTACAAATGACAATATATTTATTTATTTAAGTGTGTATCAAACTGGTAGCCCTTGGCATTAATCAGTACCCAAGAAGTAGTTTTTGGTTTCAAAAAGGTTGGTGACCCCTGTACTAGGGCATCAAATCAGTGTCAGTTGAGTCGGTCCATAGGTTGCCTGTAGGGATTTTTAATGTCCAGCAGATGTCAGTATTTAGTGACACAGTATCGACACAGTATCAATACAGTTTTGCAATGTGTCGAAACGCTTCATGACGCCTCATCAACCCATCACTACTATAAACATGGAACAAAAACTTACTTGGCTTGGACAAAAATAGTTGCATGAAGAATGGACATGGAAAGAAGTATCAGGCATGGACAGAGCATAAATGTGGTGAGGTCGTCAGAAAGACAAACTGAAAACAATGAACTTAAATACTACAGACATGATTAACGAAAACAGGTGCGTGACTCAAGACGTGAAACAGGTGCGTGACGTGACAGGTGAAAACTAATGGGTTGCTATGGTGACAATCAAGAGTGCACAATGAGTCCAAACGTGGAACAGGTGAAACTAATGGGGTAATCATGGAAACAAGACAAGGGAGTGAAAAGACAGAAACTAAAGAGTCCTATAACTAAACAAAACATGATTTAAAACAAAACATGATTACACAGACATGACAGAGAGACAAAAATACACGTCTTTTTATTTTAGATTTCTAAAGAGGATAATAAAATAAAAACGCTTGCAAAATACAACTGACGGGGGTCACAGTTGTACACTTGAAAGGCGTCTAAAACAACTTCACAACCCTCCATCAACCTTTTATATAGCATTGCCGGAACTTCTTTCCTCAGCGCATTTATTTCCGTTTCCATTGCAGCGCACTTCCGACTTCCGGCAACAAATGTGTGTTCCTACTTCTGGGAACAAATGCGAGTGTGTTGTACCGTATTTTCCGGACTACAAGGCGCACTTGAAATCCTTTTCCCCCCTCAAAACTCGACAGTGCGCCTTATTGTCATGTCTGTGTGATCATGTTTTTGTTTTAAGTCATGTTTTGTTTAGTTATTGGAATCTTTAGTTTCTGGCTTTTCACTCCCTTGTCTTGTTTCCATGATTACCCATTAGTTTCACCTGTTCCACGTTTGGACTCATTGTGCACTCTTGTTTGTCACCATAGCAACCCATTAGTTTTCACCTGTCACGTCACGCACCTGTTTCATGTTTTGAGTCACGCACCTGTTTTCGTTAATCATGTATGTAGTATTTAAGTTCATTGTTTTTAGTTTGTCTTTCTGGTGACATCCCCACATTTATGCTCGACACATTTCTGACTCCTTTTCATGTCCATCGTTCATGCTGCTCCTTTTTTGTCCATGCCAAGTAAGTTTTGTTTATTATTGCCACAGTTAGTGTTTTTTGTTGTTCATAGTTTTTTTGCCTTTGTGCAAGTGTTTGGTTTCATAGTTTGTTCTCCGCCATTGTGCGCACCTTTTGTTTGACCTTTTTTTGTAGTTTTAGTGTTTAAATAAATCATGTATTCCCCTTCACGCCACGTATGGTCCAAATCTTTTGCACCTCGGGAGAACAAACCACGCCATAGTCCTCGTCATGACACTTATAACCCGGTGCACCTGATGTACGGAAAAATTCTGGTTTTGCTTACCGACTTCGAAACAATTTTATTTGGTACATGGTGTAATGACAAGTGTGACCAAGGAGATGGCAGTCAAACATAAGAGATATGTGTAGACTGCAAAATGATGGCAATATGACTCCAGTAAACAACACCAACATTTTATATGTTCCTTTGAAAATATAGAACATTACACACGGCGCTCAAAAATCTATGAAAATGTTTTAGTAGGACTTTGGTAATCTATGAAGCCACACCTCTTGATGGATTGTACTGTGCTTCAACATAGGAGTATTATTATGCTGTGTGTATAAGGTAAGACATATTATCTGGCGTTTTGTTTCACAATATTATGCAAAATAAACTTTTCTTACCTTCTGGTACTTGCTGATCTGTATTTGGGATCTGCATAAGTCCTCAAAGATTAGTCCGTAGTCCGTGCCGACACCGTAGTTGATAAGCTTCTTCTTTTTTCTCTATCTTCTTGTTATGTGACATTCATCCTCCACTGTTGCCATTTCTAATATAAAGTAGTGTAAAGTTCTTACTTATATCTGTCAGTAAACTCACCATGAAAGCACTAAAACATACCGGTGTAGTGAGTTTTCATTATTCACCCAAGGGACTTTAGTTATTAGAGAGTTCCGGTCGGACACTTTTTCACGGATGAGGAAAGGCTGCTCCGTTATTGATTAAAAGGAAGTGTGAATGTCATTAAAACAGTTGGCGCTATCTTTAGACACTTCTTCCACTCCCGTCCTTGCACGCTACACTGGTAAAAGACGCTGTTGAAGGTGAGCCACGTAAATAAGAGCGCCCACAAAACGGCGCATCCTGAAGAGACTGTCAGAAAGTGAGTTGAAGATGATGTGTAAAACATCATCTATGCAATATTTTGAGCAAAGAACCACCATCACATGTTATGTAGACCACAAGGAAGTCTTTTACATTTAGAAAATAATCATAATAATATGACTCCTTTAATGCACCATATAATCCGCAGCGCCTTATATATGAAAAAAGATTGAAAATAGAGCATTCATCGGCAGTGCGCATTATAATCCGGTGCGCCCTATGGTCCGGAAAATACAGTAATCATGGCAAACTTGGTAGCAGACAACCAAGACGACTATTTTTGAACAAATGAGGATTCACAACTTTATCTGTTTGAAGCTGAATATAAAGAGGATGAACTGCTGGTTACGGACAGATGGTGAAGCGTTTGAGCAGACGGATGCCGAGAGAGTGAGGTCGGCGTGACTTTACAGTGTAAACGTAGAACTTGGAGCCAAACTATGCCGACATAAATGGCGTGCTTACCCAAAGTCAACTTGAAAAAAAATCCTAATGCGTCGCAAGATGTTGTGGATGAACAGTTGGTCAGTGTTTGCTCTTACAGACACAATGTTGCCACAGCTGGGTTGTTATACAGGTCACGGGACAAAAGTTAAGTATTGTTAATGCTTTTTGGATGCATTTTTAAAGTGATTTAGAGCCATAATGGATTAATAGCACCATTTAACTGTTTTGCTAGCCACCGAGAACGAGCCGATTATTACAAATTAGAATGCAAAAAACACAAATAAAACATTTGTTTTCTTGTCCCTCATTAGGATTGTGAACAATAGGCACAACTCCAAAATTCCAGTTCCCCTCTAACGAATACTGCATCTTTATTGGCAACCAGAGTCCTTCAAAGAATAACAACAACAAAAACTCCTCCTAATGTTTTTCCTGCGACTGGTCGTTGTTTGACGTCCACTTCATGATGATTTGATCAATACTTAACATCATAATAAGACTTAATCAGAGATAATGTCACTCATCTTAATTAGCATTTTGACAAAAATGTTGACTGTGAGGAAAACCAAGTGAATCGATTTTATGACTTTTTAACAAGCTCTTCATGTCCTCATGCACACACTCTTCAAATATGTTTGAATAATGTTAAAACTGTCCCTTAAAACAAGTCAAACTACTATAGAAAACCCATCAGGTCGAGCGTCAATCATCATAATTTGCATTTTTCTCTACAAATTGTCATAGTTTGATGAAAACCTAGTAAGCCCATTTCCAGAGGTGGGTAGTAACGCGCTACATTTACTCCGTTACATCTACTTGAGTAACTTTTGGGATCAATTGTACTTCTAAGAGTAGTTTTAATGCAACATACTTTTACTTTTACTTGAGTATATTTATAGAGAAGAAACGCTACTTTTACTCCGCTACTTTTATCTACATTCAGCTCGCTACTCGCTACTGATTTTTATCCATCTGTTAATGCACGCTTTGTTTGTTTTGCTTTGTCAGACAGACCTTCAAGGTAGGATCTATTGCATGCCTCCGTTTCACCAATCAAATACACTCACTGGTGACGTTTGACTCCGTTTCACCAATCAAATGCAGTCACTGGTGACGTTTGACTCCGTTTCACCAATCAAATGCAGTCACTGGTGACGTTTGACTCCGTTTCACCAATCAAATACACTCACTGGTGACGTTTGACTCCGTTTCACCAATCAAATACAGTCACTGGTGACGTTTGACTCCGTTTCACCAATCAAATACAGTCACTTGTGACGTTTGACTCCGTTTCACCAATCAAATACACTCACTGGTGACGTTTGACTTTGTTTCACCAATCAAATACACTCACTGGTGACGTTTGACTCCGTTTCACCAATCAAATACAGTCACTGGTGACGTTTGACTCCGTTTCACCAATCAAATACACTCACTGGTGACGTTTGACTCCGTTTCACCAATCAAATGCAGTCACTGGTGACGTTTGACTCCGTTTCACCAATCAAATGCAGTCACTGGTGACGTTTGACTCCGTTTCACCAATCAAATACACTCACTGGTGACGTTTGACTCCGTTTCACCAATCAAATACAGTCACTGGTGACGTTTGACTCCGTTTCACCAATCAAATACAGTCACTTGTGACGTTTGACTCCGTTTCACCAATCAAATACACTCACTGGTGACGTTTGACTTTGTTTCACCAATCAAATACACTCACTGGTGACGTTTGACTTTGTTTCACCAATCAAATACAGTCACTGGTGACGTTTGACTCCGTTTCACCAATCAAATACACTCACTGGTGACGTTTGACTCCGTTTCACCAATCAAATACACTCATTGGTGACGTTTCACTCCGTCTCACCAATCAAATACAGTCACTGTTGACGTTTGACTCCGTTTCACCAATCAAATACACTCACTGGTGACGTTTCACTCCGTTTCACCAATCAAATACAGTCACTGGTGACATTTGACTCCGTTCCACCAATCAAATACAGTCACTGCTGACGTTTGACTCTGTTTCACCAATCAAATACAGTCACTGGTGACGTTTGACTCCGTTTCACCAATCAAATACACTCACTGGTGACATTTGACTCCGTTTCACCAATCAAATACACTCATTGGTGACGTTTCACTCCGTCTCACCAATCAAATACAGTCACTGGTGACGTTTGACTCCGTTTCACCAATCAAATACACTCACTGGTGACGTTTCACTCCGTTTCACCAATCAAATACAGTCACTGGTGACATTTGACTCCGTTCCACCAATCAAATACAGTCACTGCTGACGTTTGACTCTGTTTCACCAATCAAATACAGTCACTGGTGACGTTTGACTCCGTTTCACCAATCAAATACACTCACTGGTGACTTTTGACTCCGTTTCACCAATCAAATACACTCACTTGTGACGTTTGACTACGTTTCACCAATCAAATACAGTCACTGGTGACGTTTGACTCCGTTTCACCAATCAAATACAGTCACTGGTGACGTTTCACTCCGTTTCACCAATCAAATACAGTCATTGGTGACGTTTGACTCCGTTTCACCAATCAAATGCAGTCACTGGTGACGTTTGACTCCGTTTCACCAATCAAATACAGTCACTGGTGATGTTTGACTCCGTTTCACCAATCAAATACACTCACTGGTGACGTTTCACTCCGTCTCACCAATCAAATACAGTCACTGGTGACGTTTGACTCCGTTTCACCAATCAAATACAGTCACTGGTGACGTTTCACTCCGTTTCACCAATCAAATACAGTCACTGGTGACATTTGACTCCGTTCCACCAATCAAATACAGTCACTGGTGACGTTTGACTCCGTTTCACCAATCAAATACACTCACTGGTGACGTTTGACTCCGTTTCACCAATCAAATACAGTCACTGGTGACGTTTGACTCCGTTTCACCAATCAAATGCAGTCACTGGTGACGTTTGACTCCGTTTCACCAATCAAATGTAGTCACTGGTGACGTTTGACTCCGTTTCACCAATCAAATACAGTCACTGGTGACGTTTGACTCCGTTTCACCAATCAAATACAGTCACTGGTGACGTTTGACTCCGTTTCACCAATCAAATACAGTCACTGGTGACGTTTGACTCCGTTTCACCAATCAAATACAGTCACTGGTGACATTTGACTCCGTTCAACCAATCAAATACAGTCACTGGTGACGTTTGACTCCGTTTCACCAATCAAATACAGTCACTGGTGACGTTTGACTCCGTTTCACCAATCAAATACAGTCACTGGTGACGTTTGACTCCGTCTCACCAATCAAATACAGTCACTGGTGACGTTTGACTCCGTTTCACCAATCAAATACACTCACTGGTGACGTTTCACTCCGTTTTACCAATCAAATGTAGTCACTGGTGACGGTTGACTCCGTTTCACCAATCAAATACAGTCACTGGTGACGTTTGACTCCGTTTCACCAATCAAACAGAGCCAGGCGGTCACATGATTAACAAGCTTAAGCTTACATGAACTCAACGTCAAATTTGAGGAAGCACATGGCGGTAAGTAACGTTTGTAGATATTTTGGCTGTCACTGTAGACTGATGTTAGCTTCCCTGCTATGAATCACTGTCAAATGTACATCGTGTGAGGACATTTATTAACGCACTGCAGCCTCATAGACAGACAAATACCCACACACACACACACATGCACACATGCACTCACGCATGCATACAAACACCAATCAGAAGTGCACAATGTGTTCCCAGGTGCAGCCCACACCTATCAGTTTATGGTTTGCGTAAAGGCTAACTTGTTATTTTCCTTTGTAATCTCTGCCTACTGAGCCTATGGTGCTGTTAAGTTATTGTGGCTCAATTTGCCTTCATTTTTTTTTATGTTAATGTATTATTATTTAATAAATATTATTGTTTTAGTTGCTTAAGAGATATTCCTGGCTCTGAATTTGCTCATTGCTATTTTTCTGTTTTTGTGCATTATTTGTTGTCGTCATCATTAAACGAACAGGTTACTCATCAGTTACTCAGTACTTGAGTAGTTTTTTCACAACATACTTTTTACTTTTACTCAAGTAAATATTTGGGTGACTACTCCTTACTTTTACTTGAGTAATACATCTCTAAAGTAACAGTACTCTTACTTGAGTACAATTTCTGGCTCCTCTACCCACCTCTGCCCATTTCATGATTTTACAGCATTCTGCTAACAAAAGAGGCCATGTTTTAACGGTGATATATTTTTAGTAAATGTCTCCAAAAACATACCGTATTTTCCGCACTATTAGCCGCACCTAAAAACCACAAATTTACTCAAAAGCTGACAGTGCGGCTTATAACCCGGTGCGCTTTATATATGGATTAATATTAAGATTCATTTTCATAAAGTTTCGGTCTCGCAACTACGGTAAACAGCCGCCATCTTTTTCCCCGTAGAAGAGGAAGTGCTTCTTCTTCTACGCAAGCAACCGCCAAGGTAAGCACCCGCCCCCATAGAACAGGAAGCGCTTCTTCTTCTACTGTAAGCAACCACCCGCCCGCGTAGAAGAAGAAGAAGCGCGCGGATATTACGTTTCATTTCCTTTGTGTGTTTACATCTGTAAAGACCACAAAATGGCTCCTACTAAGCGACAGGTTTCCGGTTCATGAAAAGACGCAATCTCTCCATCCGCACACGGACTACTATTTCACAGCAACTGCCTAAAGACTTTCAAGAAAAGCTGGCTACTTTCCGTGCATATTGTAAAAACAAGATAGCTGAAAAAAAGATCCGGCCAGAGAACATTATCAACATGGACGAGGTTCCACTGACTTTTGATATTCCTGTGAACCGCACTGTGGATACAACGGGAGCACGTACGGTGAATATTCGCACCACAGGGAATGAGAAGTCATCCTTCACTGTGGTTCTAGCTTGCCATGCTAATGGCCAGAAACTTCCACCCATGGTGATATTCAAAAGGAAGACCTTGCCAAAAGAGACCTTTCCAGCCGGCGTCATCATAAAAGCTAACTCGAAGGGATGGATGGATGAAGAAAAGATGAGCGAGTGGTTAAGGTAAGTTTAAGTTTACGCGAAGAGGCCGGGTGGCTTTTTTCACGCAGCTCCGTCCATGTTGATATACGACTCCATGCGCGCCCACATCACGCTGGTTTTTAATATATTATTAAAGTTTGACTGACCTATCTGACTGTTTTTTTGACATTCCTTTAGCGCAGTTAGATGCGGCTTATAACACGGGGCGGCTTATAGGTGGACAAAGTTTTGAAATATGCCGTTCATTGAAGGCGCGGCTTATAACCCAGGGCGCCTTATGGTGCGGAAAATACGGTACTTCCTCCTCCGGCCATGCCTCCTTTAGTCATTTCCAATGATGATTAATGTGGATACATGTGTTTGTTGGTGATAGTCA